>NW_028148380.1:15000-27800 GCF_947247035.1 Vipera ursinii | reverse complement strand
TTTATCTCCACTATCTCATATTTAAGCTAGTACAATTCTTATTATCTCAGCTAAGAAAAAACATATGTTACATTTATCGATAGATTTTTAGCTTACATATGTGTGTGTGTGTATGTGTGTGTGTATCTATCTATCTATCTATCTATCTATATATATCCTTCAATCTTTGTAGACAAATCAGTATTCAAATTTAACGTTTAATATTTATGCTTCCACATTTTAAATGATCAAAATTTTCTTTTATTTCACTTTATCACAATATTTATTATGCAAAGTATACATCTTATCTATTTGAGTCTGTTCTCTTTTTTAATCTTCACTAATAAGTCAAAGCCCCAATTTTCTTCAGCCTTAATTCTAGCTTGCTTTCTTTTGAAAGGCGGGTTTCTTCCCTCACCTCACAAATGCTCAAATGGTAGCCTTTTGTAAGTTTTTCTCCCCCCCGCCGCCGCAAAATTAAAAAATAAAATAAAAATGGGATTTTTCTCTGCGTTCCCGACACAGGACAAATTCCGGCAGTGCCTAAAACTGTTCATTTATTCATTTCTTCTGTTTTCCTCCAACAGCTGTCCTATGGACACCATATAATTTCATTTCTTTGATTTTATTCTTTTAATCTCCCTCAGGTTGCTGCATGGATTCCCCTCTCCTGCTTGGCACGAACGACTTTGAAGAAACGTAGGTGATTAAAAAGATGCCGGTTTGGTAGTAAGGTGGAAATAATTGTGGCCTTTCCAAACGACCTGGTGCCCGACTTCGCATTGGCTGAAGTTGTTGACCCTTCACACGAGGAAGCCTCCTGCTGAATTGGGTGGGTGGGTGGGTGGGAGACAGGAGTTAGGATAAGCTTACAAGTTAGGACAGCGACGGCGAACCTTTTAGAGGGCCGAGCGCCCAAACTGCAACTCCCAAACCCCCTTATTTATCGCAAAGTGCCAATGCGGCAATTTAACCTGAACGCCGAGGTTTTAGTTTGGGGGGAAACCTCGTACATTAACATCTTTTTGTCTTGAAAAGAAAAGCATAAGAACAAAGCTTTCAGTGAGGCCAAACAACGTTTTACGGGAAGGTCAAAGTTTGCCTTTGGCATGCTTTCGAGCAGTTAAGGTGAACTTTTGCTGTTGTACGCACGCTGATCATTTGCCCAGCCTTGGCTCCTACTTTGTAAGTTTGAGAGCAACACAAGGCAGCACTGGGGTCATCGGTTACGTTTTTCAGAGCTGGAAAAAAAAACAGTTGCTCACAAGCAGAAAGGTGAGCCAAATAAAAGTAAGGAAAGCAATTCCCCGGTGCATTCGTTGACTTAAAAATTATTTGGCAGAGAATTCCACACTTGGAAGGATTTTGTTTTCAGAACTCACTGCGCTGTCTTTTTCTCATCCTTATTTTTTTATTTTATTTTTTTGCGGGACCGCTCTCCATAAGAGCGAGCTCCGGAGGCTTGTTTTGGCCAGGGAGGGAGTTGAGAAAAACGGCTTTTTTCTGCGAAATGTTAACCAAAGAGCGAGTTAGGAAAAAGGGAAAAGCGCCTTTGCGCATTCCTAGCGGCATTCGATTGACAAAACACTGCAGGTCAGCCTAAAGGTGTGATTAAAAAAAAAAAGACTCCGGATACCCTATTGTTTCTGTTTTGGGAAGAAGATGTGCCTCGTTTATTTGCTGATTTGATTTAACGGATGCAGGGAAGAATTCAAATTGGGTCAGCCCCTTTTTTTCATTTGATTTTATTTTGTCAGCCGACCGGGAAATTTGATTTCCTGGAAGAAGGAAAAAAGAAAAGAAACAAAAAGCCTCCGAAAGTGAGAAAGAGGGGAGGGGACCTTGAGAATTGCTAGACAAAATAAGAACGTGGCTTCGTATTATTTCATCAGTCGATGCGGACGGCGAGAATCGGGTCTCGAGAAGTGGCGTGTCTGGAACTCGAGGCCGTGATAGAAATCGCGGTCCTTTAAAACTTGGAAACGAGAAAAAAAAGACTAAACGTCAAATTTAAAATACGCCCGGGAGATTAAAATGAAGAAAAAAATGTTAATTAGGTGGTGGGCTGTCGAAAAGATGGAATGAGAAATTAATAAAGTTGGAAGGGACCTCGGAGGTCATCTAGTCCAACCCCCTGCTCAGGCAGGAAACCCTAGACCGTTTCGGACAAACGGCCGTCCAGTCTCTTCTTCAAAACTTCCACCGTTGGAGCATCCACATTTTCCGGTGGCGGGTGGTTCCACTGGTTTAAGATAATCAAGATCCGTACAAACTGAAGATTATGGACGAATGCTAGGCAGTTGTTTTGGGTTTGATTGACAGAATAAGAATCGGCGTTGGCGCGAATACGAGACGGGATACATCGAGGGGGAAAGGGAGAATCGTCGCAATCCTTTTGGGATTCTCTGCTTTTTGATCTGTGATGGAATTACCGCGCTCAGCTGCCCCGTTGCTTTAGGTGTGATATGAGAAAGTTAATAAAAAACACAACTTCAAATTAAAACCTTTTCGGGGGTGGGGTGGGGAGCAGAAATAACGTTGAAAGGAAAAGTGGGAAATGGACGGAAGCCTGTTCAAGATTTTTCCCCTCCCCCCCTTTTCCTAGCCCGAAAATTAAGGAAATTTACGTGTCCGTGACCTGGGGGGAAAAAAAACAAAACTGTCGAGGTTTTGCTTTTGACGTGTCGGACACGGGCTTTCTTTTCAAAGCTCCTCTGCTTCTCTTTTTGCAGCTTTCGCCTCCCCATGAGAAGGATGCACTCGCTGCCGGTAAGGAAATCCAGCGGAGGAATCAAAGGGTCTTCTTGGCGGACTCGCTCTTTTGTTTTCTAAATTCGAATTGTCCCCTGCGATGGTGGCGGGGTTTGAGTTTACAGGAGGCGGTGGGTGACGGGGTGGGGAAAAAAAACACCCTTTTCATCTACCTCCCAAAAAAAAAAAAAGGAGTTTAGGGGCTTGTGCATTTTTGACAGGCCCGGGGCAAGGAGAAGAATTCCTGTAAAAGTTGTCTCGAGTTGGTTTCGGGAAAACCGAGCTGGGAGGTCATCCAGTCCAGCCCCCTGCTCCGAGCAGGAGACCCTTGGCAGAATCGGAGGAGAACCGAGCTGGGAGGGGCCTCGGAGGTCCTCGAGTCCAGCCCCCTGCTCAAGCAAGACACCCTAAGAATAATAGAATAACAAAAGAGTTGGAAGGGACCTTGGAGGTCATCTAGTCCAGCCCGCTGCTCAAGCAACAGACCCAATAAGCTTGGGTTATGGGGGGGTGGGGGGGCGGCAACCGCAATGTTGTCCCCAAGCCCCTTCCTACCCCAAGCCCGATCCTAACCCCATCCCAAATCCTGATCCTTACCCTGGTTATATCCTCTTCCTAACCCTATAAAATTCAATAAAAACTCTTATAAAAATATATATTGATAGATAGATAGATAGACAGATAGACATAGACATAGATTTAGATATAGATATGGATAGATAGATTAGATATAGATATAGCTATAGATATGGATAGATAGATTAGATAGATATAGATATGGATAGATTAGATAGATATAGCTATAGATATGGATAGATAGATTAGATAGATAGATATAGCTATAGATATGGATAGATTAGATAGATATAGCTATAGATATGGATAGATAGATTAGATAGATAGCTATAGATGTAGCTATATATAGATAGCTATAGATATATACCTATAGCTATAGATATGGATAGATAGATTAGATTAGATAGATATAGATATAGCTATAGATAGATATAGATATATAGTTATAGCTATAGCTATAGATATGGATAGATAGATTAGATAGATATAGATATGGATAGATTAGATAGATATAGATATGGATAGATAGATTAGATAGATATAGCTATAGATATGGATAGATTAGATAGATATAGCTATAGATATGGATAGATAGATTAGATAGATATAGATATAGATATATAGCTATGGCTATAGATATGGATAGATTAGATAGATATAGCTATAGCTATAGATATGGATAGATAGATTAGATTAGATAGATATAGATATAGCTATAGATAGATATAGATATATAGTTATAGCTATAGCTATAGATATGGATAGATAGATTAGATAGATATAGATATGGATAGATTAGATAGATATAGATATGGATAGATAGATTAGATAGATATAGCTATAGATATGGATAGATTAGATAGATATAGCTATAGATATGGATAGATAGATTAGATAGATATAGATATAGATATATAGCTATGGCTATAGATATGGATAGATTAGATAGATATAGCTATAGCTATAGATATGGATAGATAGATTAGATAGCTATAGCTATAGATAGATAGCTATAGATATATACCTATAGCTATAGATATGGATAGATAGATTAGATAGATATAGATATAGCTATAGATAGCTATAGATATATAGTTATAGCTATAGATATAGATATAGATATGGATAGATTAGATAGATATAGCTATAGCTATAGATATGGATAGATAGATTAGATAGATAGATATAGATATATAGTTATAGCTATAGATATGGATATGGATAGATAGATATGAACACACACACCCCCGCGTAATTCTCCCCCCGCCCCCAATTTTTATTTTTACGGGGTTTTTTTGTTTTTTCTTGTTTTTAAAGCACGGCCTTCTGGGTTGCAGTCCCGCCTTGAAGGAAAGGCCCTCGGCTCGCCCGGATGGCGGCGTCTTCCGAGCCCTGGGTCCCGAAGAAAACAAAGAGAACGTGAGTTTTGCGTTTCGAGGTCTGTCCCGTGGGGGGGGTGAGTGGAGGGGGGGGAAAGAGAGCCTCGGTTTAGGACGAGGGTTTTTGTTGTTGTTTTTTTTCCCTTCCTCATGTCAGATCGTCCCAAAAGGGTTGGGAGAGGAGCAGGAAGAGCATAGAATGGCAAGAGTTGGAAGGGAACCTCGGAGGTCATCCAGTCCAACCCCCTGCTCGAGCAGGAGACTTTTACAAAATCCTAGGAGGACAGAGTTGGAAGGGACCTTGGAGGTCATCCAGCCCAACCCCCTGCTCAAGCAGGAGACCCTTGCAGAATCACGGAATGACAGGGTTGGGAGGGACCCTGGAGATCATCTAGTCTGACCCCTGCTCGAGCAGGAGACTTTTACAGATTCCTAGAAGGACGGAGTTGGAAGGGACCTTGGAGGTCATCCAGCCCAACCCCCTGCTCAAGCAGGAGAATCATGGAATGTCAGGGTTGGGAGGGACCCTGGAGGTCATCTAGTCCGACCCCCCCTGCTCGAGCAGGAGACTTTTACAGAATCCTAGAAGGACGGAGTTGGAAGGGACCTTGGAGGTCATCCAGCCCAACCCTCTGCTCGAGGAGGAGACCCTTGCAGAATCGTAGAGTAGCAGAGGTGGAAGGGACCCTGGAGGTCATCCAGTCTAGCCCTTCCCCCCGCTCAGGCAGGAGAAAGGATTGTCCATCCTCTGTTTCAAAACCTCCAGTGTGGGCGCATTCACAACTTCTGGAGGATGACGGGACACTTCAGGAAAAGCTTTCCGCTCTCTTTTATTTCCCTCTCCGTTGTGTAAAAAAAACCAAACAAATATTGTGTCCCTTTTTCCCCCTCCAGGAGCACTTTGAGTTCAAGAAACCGACCAGGCCCGCCTCTCGTGGCTCCTTGCACCTTTCCTCTCTTGACGACGAAAAGGACCCTTCGGAAGCCAGGCGGGACTCGAACCCAGAACTTACGGTATTTATCGAGAGAATGTCAGGCCTGGCTGGAGCAGAAAGACAGACGCTTAGGCCAGTTTGTGTGTGTGTGTGTTGGAGGAATGTTAACCACAGGTAGTCCTTGGCTTACAGCCGTTCCTTTTAGTGACCGGGACCGAAGAGAAGGGACTTTGGTCTGTGTCTCACACTGAGCGACCGTGGCGGCTTGCCTGCGATCGAAATTCAGACGCTTGGGAGACCGAAATCGTATTTATGACGGTCGCAGCGAGCTCGGGGTGTGTGTGGGTTCACGTGATCCCCTTTGGTGACCTTCTGACGAGCAAAGCTGTGTGTGTGTGTGTGTGTGGTAAGCCAGATTCACTTAGCCGCCGTGTTCCTCGCTTAACGACCGCAGTGATTGGCTGGACCACAGTAGCAAGAAAGCTCGTCCAGTGGGAGAGAACTCGCCGAGCCACTGTCTTGACTGAGCCACGTACGTTGTGGACTCGGTTGTGGTTGTGAGTCGAGGACTGCCTGTATAGCTCCCGCAGTTAGAATAGAATGGAAAATAATAGCACAGGACAGAATATGGATAGGATAGGATAGGATAGTCATATGGAATAGAATAGATTAGAACAGAATAGAAATATAGAATAGAATAGAAATATAAGAATAAAAGTATAGAAGAGGAATAGAATAGAATAGACAATAGAATAGAAGCAGAATAGAAATATAGAATAGCATAGAAGAACGGAAGATAAAATAGAATGGAAAATAGAATGGAATGGAATAGACAATAGAAGAATAGAATAGAACAGAATAGAAATATAAAATAGAATAAGAGCCTTGGTGGAGCAGTGGGCTGATGCCTCCTTAAGTAACAGCAGCTGCCTGCAATTAGTGCAGGTTCGAATCCCACCAGGCTCAAGGTTGACTCAGCCTTCCATCCTTCCCAGGTAGGTAAAATGGGGACCCAGATTGTTGGGGGCAATTAAGCTGACTTTGTAAAAATGCCGCTTGGGGGTGTGTGTGTGAAAGCCCTAATAAGCAGGCATATACATAGAATGAAGGCTACTGCTAAGCTTGTAAGCCGCCCTGAGTCTTCAGAGAAGGGCGGGATATAAAAGGAATTAAAATAAAATAAAACAAATAAATAAATAAATATATAAAATAAAAATATAGAGTAGGAATAGAATAGAATAGACAATAGAATAGAAACAATAGAAATATAGAATAATGGAAAATAAAATAGAACGGAAAATGGAATGAAATGGAATAGACAATAGAAGGATAGGATAGCATAGCATAGGATACAACAGAATAGAATGGAATGGAATGAAGAATAGAATATAGAATAGAATAGAAATAGAATGGAATACATTATATAGAATAGAGAACATAGAATTGAATCGAATAGATAATATAGAATAGAATAGAGAATATAGAATAGAAGAGGATAGATTGGAGAAGAGAAGATAGAGAATAGAATAGAATAAGGAAAGGAATAGAACAGAATAGAACCGAATGAATAGAATAGAATAGAAGATAGAGAATAGAATAGGATAGGATAGGATAGAATAGAATAGAATAGAATGAAAGGAATAGAACAGAGGCTAGAATAGAAGATAAAGAATAGAATAAGAATAGAATAGAAGATAGAGAAGAGAATAGAATGAAAGGAATAGAACAGAGGCTAGAATAGAAGATATACAATAGAATAAGAATAAAATAGAAGATAGAGAAGAGAATAGAATAGATAATAGAATAGAACAGAACAATGAATGGAATGGAAATAGAATAGAATAGAATGGAATATAGAATAGAATAGAATAGAAATAGAGTAGAATACATAATAGAGAATAGAGAACATAGTATAGAATAGAATAGTGAATATAGAATAGAAGAGGATAGATTGGAGAAGAGAAGATAGAGAATAGAATAGAATAAGGAATAGAAGAGAATAGAACCAAATGAATAGAATATATAGTATAGAATAGAATAGAATAGAATAGAAGGAATGAAGAATAGAATAGAATAGAATAGAATAGAATAGAATAGAAGAATAGAATACAACAGAACAGAACAGAATAGAATATAGAGAATAGAATATAGGTTGCTTGAGGAGGGGAGGACTTCCAGTCCCAGAATTGTTGTTTAGTTACTTGTTAAGTGAATCCGGCTGCCACGTTGACTTTGCTGGTCAGAAGGTTGATGCTGCGACAGTCATAAATACGGGTCAGTTACTAAGCGCCTGGCCAGGGTGATGCTACAAATGGCCTTAAGTGTACAAAACGGCCCTAAGTCCCCGGTTTTTCCCCCAGTGCCGTTGTAACTTGGAATGGTCACTGAATGGAACTAAGTTGAGGATACCTGGCTGGATTTTCAAGTTTATCTGGGTCTAAAAAAATCCAAATAATGGCTATTTTGTCCATGAAAGCCTCCTTTGCTTTAGATCTCCAGTGGTCGAAATACGGGAAACGATCCTGGGATTGACAGCCCTGCATTCCCACGTCGGCCGTCCCGAAAAATCTCGGAAACCGAAGACGATGGCTTTTTAGAGCTTATGAACGGCTCGGATAGCACTGTAAGTTCATACTGGTTTAATCCTTGCTAGTTACAATAATAGGGTTCCATCGTGCAGCCTGGCGAGATGATGTAGATTTTGATTTTTTTTCCTAAACAAACCAACAAAGACGTTTTTTTGTCTGTCTATCTATATATTTATCTATATATATCCATCTATCTCATCTAATATTTGTATCCATCATACATCTATCCATCCTTGTCTGTCTGTCTATACATCATCTATCTAACCATCCATCCATTATCTCTCTCTCTCTCTCTCTCTCTCTCTCTCTATCTATCTATCTATCTATCTCTCTATCCATCATTTATCTCTATTCATCATCTGTATATCTCTCTCTCTATCCATCATCCATCCATCCATCATCTATCTATCCTTCTATCTCATCTAATATCTTTATCCATCATCCATCTATCCATCTTTGTCTGTCTGTCTATCCATCTAACCATCATCTCTCTCTCTCTCTCTATCTTCTATATCTATCCATCGTCTATCTATATCCATCATCTATATAATAATAAGTTGGAAGGGTATCTTATCAATCATCTATATCTATCTATATATCTATATCCATCATCTATCTGTATCCATCATCTGCATCTATCTCTCTCTCCATCATCTATCCATCTATCCATCCATCATTATATCTATCCTTCTATCTCATCTAATATCTCTATCCATCATCCAACTATCCATCCTTGTCTGTCTGTCTATCCATCTATCCATCATCTATCTAACCATCCATCCATCATTATATCTATCTTCTATATCTATCCATCATCTATCTATATCCATCATCTATATCATCTATCAATCATCTATATCTATCTATCTATTTATCTATCTATCTATATCTTCTATATCCATCTATCTATATCATCTATCAATTATCTCTATTTGTCTATATCTATTTATCTATCGTGTCTCTATATCTCTATCTTTATCTATATATTTTATCTATATATATGTCTATATATCTATATATCTGTCTATATGTCTGTATATATCTGTCTATATATTTGTCGTCTATATCATCTATCTGTCTGTCTGTCTGTCTATCATAGTCTTTGTTGGAAAGAGCAAAAACATTTGCAGAGCACACCAAACTGGCAGGAGTCGCCAAGACCGCAGAAGACAAACTGAGGATCCAAAAAGATACCGAGGGATTTATTTTATTTATTTATTAAATTTTTAGACCGCTCTTCTCCCGAAGGACTCAGGGCGGTGTACAGGGCAATAAATATTAAAAAAAACAAAATAACAAAAGTTAAAAAAAAACAATTAAATAATTTATGCCCGATCTATACAATAGTTAAAACCATATTAAAAACCCGACCTCAAACCATCAGACCAGGCCGGCTTGCTCAAAGAAATAGGTTTTTAGATCCCGCCGGAAGGAGCGAAGGTCGGGGGGGGGCCATCCGGAGCTCAACCGGCAAGCGGTTCCACAGGTCAGGCGCGCCCACAGAGAACGCTCTCCCCCTAGGGGTCACCAATCAGCATTCTCCGAACGGCGGCACCCGGAGGAGGCCCTCTCTGCGCACTGGACGGAGGGAGGTTGACGCCGGCCGCAGGTGTTGCCGTAGGTAATCCGGACCCATGCCATGTAGGGCTTTGTAGGTCATCACCAGCACCTTGAATCTCACCCGGAGGGCAACCGGCAGCCAATGCAGCTGGGAATGGGCCCTATCCAACAACGTACGGGGAGAAAAGCCAACGTTTTACGCTTAGGCAGGAAAAATCAAAGGTACAGATACAGGCTGGGAGAGACCCGGCTCCAAAACAGCAACTAGGAGAGGGAACCTCGGGGGTCCTAGTGGACGACGATCGCTTGACCGTGAGCCAGCCGTGTGCGGCGGCAGCCGGAAAAGCTAATACAATCCTGGGTTGAAACAGAGGCGTAGAGTCAAGATCACGCGAAGAGAGAAGCAACCTGGGACTAAGGAGAAACTTCCTGACAGTGAGAACAATTAACCAGTGGAACCACCTGCCTCCAGAAGCTGTGAATGCTCCAACACTGGAAGTTTTTAAGAAGAGACTGGACGGCCATTTGTCTGAAATTGTATAGGGTTTCCTGCCTTAGCAGGGGGTTGGACTAGATGACCTCCAAGGTCCCTTCCAACTTTAATATTCTGAATTATGAATTAAGTCTTAGTCCCGCTTTATAAAAAACCTTGTGAGGCCACACCTGGAATACTACAGCCAATTCTGGTCAGCATACCCCCGAAAAAGAGGTTGAGAGTTTGGAAAAAAATTCAGCGAAGAGCAACTAAGATGAAAAACAGATCTTTTTTTATTTTATTACTTTTATTTTATTATGATATTTTTTATATATTGTATTATTTTTTATTTCATTATTTCATTTTTTTATTTTATATATTTTATTTTATGATTTTATTTTTAATTTTATTTTATGTTTTATTTATTTTATTTATTTATTTTATTTATATGTTTTATTTTACTTCATTTTTCATTTATATTTTATATTTTATTTTTTATTATTTTTTATATTTTATTTTTCACTTTCATTTTTTATTTGATATATTTTATTTGTGTTTATTTTTGTTTTCTTTTCTTTATGTTTATGTTTTATTTTATTTTACTTTATTTTTCATTTATTTTTTATTTTTTTATTTTTTTATTTTCTTTTATATTTTACTTTATTACTTTATTTTGTTTTATTTCATCTTATTTTATTAGAATTTAATTTTATTTATTTTAATTTTAATTTTTTATTTTGTTTTATTTATTTTGTTTTATTATTTTATTTTATTTTTCATTTTATTTTTTATTTTTTATTTTATTTTATTTTATTTTTTATTTTATTTTATTTTACTTTTTATTTTTTTATTTTATTTATCTTGTTTTGTTTTATTTTACTATTACTTTATTATCTGTTTTGTTTTATTATTTTATTTTCATTTTCTTTAATTTTTATTTTATTTTATTGGAACCACCCGCCAATCTCGCTCCCCCCGCCAGGCAGACGACCTCTGAGGAACTTCATCGTTATAAATGTCATAAATTTCCTCCTGTTTTTTTTTCTTTTTTTTTTTCCTGCCTTATAACGGTGGTTTTTTTTTCTTCCCCCCCCCCCCCCCTCTAGAACGACGACGAGATGACTTCAGACATGTCGAGCCTCTGGACCGCTCCTTTGGTGGTCCCAAAGGGGGAAGACCTGCCGGTAAGTTTGCGAGTTTGGGTTTTGAAGCTTGATTTTTTTTTTAAAGCAAATTTCCCTCCCTCCCGACTTTAGGACACTTTTAGAGCCCCATTTTCTGTCGGACACCATCTGCCGCCACTCTGCCAATTTCACCAACGCCGGGCGGACGATGCGCAGGGTGTGGCTTATCCTTATTTAAAAAAGAAACATCATCAGTGCAGGGCGGAGAAGAATTGAGAATTGAGTAAAGGGAGGAACGGGAGCCGGATAGAACAGGCAGGGTGAAAGAGGCAGGAGGCAAATTCGGACAGCCCTCCTCCTCCTCCTCCTCCTCCTCCTCCTCCTCCTCCTCCTCCTCCTCCTCCTCCTCCTTCTCCTTTCTAGCACTGATGATTTTCTCTGGCTGGATCATGAAACGTCTGCAAGGAAACCACCCAGCTCAGGGAGCACCAAGGACCCAACAATCCTTTCCTTTCTTTCTCTTTCTTTCTTTTTCTTTCTTTCTTTCTTTCATTCTTTCTTTCTCTCTCTTCCTTCCTTCCTTCCTTCCTTCCTTCTAGCCCTGATAACGTTCCCTACTTGGGTCATGAGACGTCTGCAAGAAAACCACCCAGCTCAGGGAGCACCAAGGATGCCACAGTCCTTCCTCCTCCGCCTCCTCCTCCCTCACTCCTTCCTTCCTTCCTTCCTTCCTTCCTTCCTTCCTTCCTTCCTTCCTTCCTTCCTTCCTTCTTCCCTTCCCTTCTCCTCCTCCTCCTCCTCCTCCTCCCTTCTAGCACTGATGATTTTCTCTGGCTGGATCATGAAACGTCTGCAAGGAAACCCCCCCCCAGCTCAGAGGGTACCAAGGACGCCACAGTCCTTCCTCCTCCTCCTCCTCCTCCTCCTCCTCCTCCTCCCTCGGCTCATCTGAAGCCGGCGAACAAGCCTTCGCAAAAAGGAGACGAGCAGGGTCTGTGCGACGCTTCCGTCTGAGCGTGGCGGGTGGGGGCGTACGGGGGAGAACTCGCCAGTGGGAGGCGACTTTTGTTCCGGCGAAACGAGTCTTCCGCGTCGTGGGGTCCCTTGGCTTCTGGCTTGGGCAGGGGGTTGGACTAGATGACCTCCAACTCCTACTCTGTTCTAGTCTCCTTTCTCTCCTATTCTTTGTTCTGTTCTGTTCTGTTCTTTATTTTAGTCTCCTTTATTCTATTCTATTTCTATTTTAATCTCATCTTTCTTTCCTATTCTCCTTTCTCTCCTATTCTTTTATTATATTCTTTATTCTATTTTATTCTATCCTATCCCATCCTATTCTATTCTAATCTCCTTTCTCTCCTATTCTATTCTATTCTATTCTATTCTATTATTCTATTCTATTCCATTCCATTCCATTCCATTCCTTTCTATTCTAT
>NW_028148380.1:0-10000 GCF_947247035.1 Vipera ursinii | reverse complement strand
GGTAGTCCTTGACCTATGGATACCTTTGGGTCCCAAATCTCCGTTGCTAAGCAAGGCGGCTGTTAAGTAAGAGAGAGAGAGAAAGTGAAAAAGAGAAAGAGAGAGAAGGAAAGAGTGAAAAAGAGAAGGAGAGAGAAAGAGAAAGAAGGAGAGAGAGAGAAGGGGAGAGAGAGAGTGAAAAAGAGAAGGAGAGAGAGAGAGTGAAAAAGAGGAGAGAGAGAGAGAGAGAGACCAAATATTGGTAGTCTTTGACCTATGGATCCCTTTGGGTCCCAAATCTCCGTTGCTAAGCAAGGCGGCTGTTAAGTAAGAGAGAGAGAGAAAGTGAAAAAGAGAGAAAGAGAGAGAAGGAAAGAAAGTGAAAAAGAGAAGGAGAGAGAAAGAGAAAGAAGGAGAGAGAGAGAAGGAGAGAGAGAGTGAAAAAGAGAAGGAGAGAGAGAGTGAAAAAGAGGAGAGAGAGAGAGAGAGACCAAATATTGGTAGTCTTTGACCTATGGGTACATTTGGGTCCCAAATCTCCATTGCTAAGCAAGGCGGCTGTTAAGTAAGAGAGAGAGAGAGAGAGAAAGTGAAAAAGAGAGAAATAGAAGGAGAGAGAGAAAGAGAGAGAGAAGGAAAGAAAGTGAAAAAGAAAGAGAAAGAAGGAGAGAGAGAGAGAAGGGGAGAGAGAGAGTGAAAAAGAGGAGAGAGAGAGAAAGAGAGACCAGATATTGGTAGTCCTCGACCTATGGATACCTTTGGGTCCCAAATCTCCGTTGCTAGCAAGGCGGCTGTTAAGTAAAAGAGAGAGAAGGGAAGCACCAGCGCCTTTCTCTGTCTCTCTGTCTCTGTCTCTCTCTCTCTCTCTCTCTCTGCAAGTGGCGGAGGAGGACTGGGAGCCGCAGGAGAAGGCTGAAAGAGCTGCGGGTTGCCGACCCGTGGTGTAGCCTAGCCAAAAGAAGGGGGGGAAGGACACCTGGGGGCGGTCTTCCCACGTTTGAGGGGCTACCCCAAAGAAAAAAAAAGGGGGGAGTGTCTCAGTGAAGCTCTATTCCGGAAGCCCTTTTACAGGCAGGACCAGAAGCAAGGGATCATGGGAACGCAGGAAGCCCCCTTTAGTACGACGGAGGGAGGACACAGTTAAATCGGCGGAACGCTCCGGCCACCAGACGTTTGTGGCTGACGGTTTTTGAAGAAGAGATCGGGCGGACGTTTGTCTGAAAGGGAATAGGGTCTCCTTTCCTGAGCGGGGGGGGGGGAGGGGGTTGGACTGGATGACCTCCAGGGTCCCTTCCAAGGCTGTGATTCCGTAAGGGTCTCCTTTCCTGAGCAGGGAGGGGGGTTGGACTGGATGACCTCCAGGGTCCCTTCCAAGGCTGTGATTCCGTAAGGGTCTCCTTTCCTGAGCGGGGGGGGGGGGGGGGGTTGGACTGGATGACCTCCAGGGTCCCTTCCAAGGCTGTGATTCCGTAAGGGTCTCCTTTCCTGAGCAGGGAGGGGGGTTGGACTGGATGACCTCCAGGGTCCCTTCCAAGGCTGTGATTCCGTAAGGGTCTCCTTTCCTCAGCGGGGGGGGGGGGGGGTTGGACTGGATGACCTCCAGGGTCCCTTCCAACGCTGTGATTCCGTAAGGGTCTCCTTTCCTCAGCGGGGGGGGGGGTTGGACTGGATGACCTCCAGGGTCCCTTCCAAGGCTGTGATTCCGTAAGGGTCTCCTTTCCTGAGCGGGGGGGGGGGTTGGACTGGATGACCTCCAGGGTCCCTTCCAAGGCTGTGATTCCGTAAGGGTCTCCTTTCCTGAGCAGAGGGGGTTGGACTGGATGACCTCCAGGGTCCCTTCCAACTCTATGATTCGGTAAGGGTCTCCTGCCTGAGCAGGGGGGGTTGGACTGGATGACCTCTAGGGTCCCTTCCAACGCTGTGATTCCGTAAGGGTCTCCCTTGCTGAGCAGGGAGGGGGTTGGACTGGATGACCTCCAGGGTCCCTTCCAACTCTCTTCTTCTCTTGATTCCGTCAGGATCTCCTGCTCTAGCAGGGGGTTGGACTAGATGACCTCCGAGGTGCCTTCCAGCTCTTGTTATTCTGTTAGGGTCTGCTGCCTGAGCTTGAGGTTGGACTAGTTGACCTCTAAGGTCCCTTCCAGCTGTTATTTGCTCTGAAGGGAAGCCCTTAAGCATTGGAGGGCATGTTCCCAGGCCGTGGGGGTGTGGGGGGGAGGAGTAGTAGCATGCAATTAGTCCTTTTACTTATAAAACATATGTTGTTACAAGAAGCCTTAAAAAATGTGACTTTTCACCTCTAAGAGAAATGATGGATAGAGAGAGAGAGAGAGGGATGATAGAGATAGGTTAGAGACAGACAGACATAGAGAAAGAGAGAGAGAGAGAGAGAGAGAGAGAAAATAGAGACAGAGATGATAGAGATGATAAGAGATCTAGATAGGCAGATAGACAGATTGATATGAATGGATAGATAGATAGATAGATAGATAGATAGATAGATAGATAGATAGATAGATGATAGATAGATAGATAAATAGATAACAGACAGGAAAGAGACATAGGATAGATTAGATAGATGGATTAGATAGATAGATAGATAGATAGATAGATAGATAGATAGATAGATAGATAGATAGATAGATAGAGAAAGGTAGAAGATAGAAAGAAAGATGATAGATAATAGAGAAAACACGAAAGATAGAAGATAGAAAGATGATAGATAATAGAGAGATGATAGAAAGAAAGAGATGATAGATAATAGAGATAGAACACAGGAAAGATAGGTAGATAGATAGATGGATGGATGGATGGATGGATAGATAGATAGATAGGTACGTAGGTAGGTAGGTTGGTAGGTAGGCAGGCAGACAGACAGACAGATAGATAGATAGATAGATAGATAGATAGATAGATAGATGATAGATAGATAGATAGATAGATAGATAGATAGATAGATAGATAGATAGATAGATAGATAAACATAGATAGATGATGGAAATATAGAAAGATGATAGATAATAGAGATAGAGATAGATGATAGATAATAGAGATAGAAAGAGATAGATGATAGAAAGATGATAGATAATAGAGATAGAACACAGGAAAGATAGATTAGATGAATAGATAGATAGATAGATAGATAGATAGATAGATAGATAGATAGATAGATAGATAGATAAAGATAGATGATAGAAAGATAGAAATATGATAGATAATAGAGATAGAACACAGGAAAGATAGATAGATAAATAGATAGGACAGAGACAGATAGGAAAGATAGACAGACTGATAGGATTGATAGAGAGTGAGAGATACAGATATATATATATATATATATACATAAGGTAAAGGTTCCCCCGCACATGCGTGCTAGTCGTTTCCGACTCTCGGGGCCGGTGCTCATCTCCGTTTCAAAGCCGAAGAGCCAGCGCTTGTCCGAGGACGTCTCCGTGGTCATGTGGCCGGCATGACTAGACGCCAAAGGCGCACGGAACGCTGTTACCTTCCCACCGGAGTGGTCCCTATTTTTCTACTTGCATTTTTTACGTGCTTTCGAACTGCTATGCTGGCAGAAGCTGGGACGCGTAACAGGCGCTCACTCATTTGAGTGTATAACAACAACAACAATAATAATAATAATATAAGGATGCTGGCAGCAACCCCTGTCCAACCGTTAGTGCCAGTCGATTTGAGTGTTCAGTTGACTGAGTTTCATGTTTAATGAATAAAAAGTTTTATAATAATAATAATAATAATAACAACAACAACAACATAGAAGAATATAGAAGAAGAACATAGAATAAATTAGAATATAGTATAAAAGAACAGGAGTGTTCGAACTGGGCCCTTTGATGACTTGGGGACTTTAACTCCCAGAATCCCTTCGGCTGGGCATCCTGGCTGAGGAATTCTGGGAGTTGAAGTCCCCAAGTCATCAAAGGGCCCAGTTTGAAGAGCCCTGATATAGAATATAGAATAGAATAATAATAATAATAATAAAAAGCTCTGCTCTCGGCTGCTTAACTTTCCCTTCCTGTCGTGTTTGATTTAATCTGTCAGAGTCCCTCATCTTCCTCTTTGGAGATCGCCAACGTTTTGGACCGGGACCAGAGAGACCTCATTGGAGATTTCTCAAAGGTAAATCGGAAAAATAATAATAATAAATAACTGGCCTCTCTTTGCAGCCTGCGTCTGTTGCTTTCCCTCCAAGCAACAATTCTATCTATCTATCTATCTATCTATCTATCTATCTATCTATCTATCTATCTATCTATCTATCTATCTATCTATCTATCATCTTATATATCTTCTCTGTGTATCTATCTACCTTCTCTGACTGTCTATCTTCTCTATCTCTCTATCAATCTTATCTGTGTATCTGTCTATTTATATATCTATATCTTCTCTATCTGTGTCTCTATCAATCTATTACCTATTTATCTGTGTCTCTATTATCTATATCTATCTTCTCTATCTGTATCTAGTCTGTTTCTGTCTATCTACTCTATCTGTCTCTATTACCTATATCTATTTATCTTATCTGTTTATCCTATCTATCTATCTATCTATCTATCTATCTATCTATCTATCTATCTATCTCTATCTATTCCTTCCTTCCTTCCTTCCTTCCTTCCTTCCTTCCTTCCTTCCATCATCTATCCTTCTATTCCTTCCATCATCCACCCATCCTATTATCTATCTATCTATCTATCTATCTATCTATCTATCTATCATCTATCTATCTATCTATCTATCTATCTATCTATCTATCTATCTATCTATATCTATCTTTTCCTTCCTTCCTTCCTTCCTTCCTTCCATCATCTATCCTTCTATTCCTTCCATCATCCACCCATCCTATTATCTATCTATCTATCTATCTATCTATCTATCTATCTATCTATCTATCTATCTATCTATCTATCTCTATCTATCTTTTCCTTCCTTCCTTCCTTCCCCTTCCTTCCTTCCTTCCTTCCTTCCTTCCTTCCTTCCATCATCTATCCTTCTATTCCTTCCATCATCCACCCATCCTATTATCTATCTATCTATCTATCTATCTATCTATCTATCTATCTATCTATCTATCTATCTATCTTATCTTCTCTATCTGACTATCATCTATCTTACCTATCTTCTCTGTGTACCTATCTTCTCTATATGACTTTTCTCTATATCTCAATCTATTATTTATATTTATATCTTATCTTCTCTATCTGTGTCTGTCTATTATCTTATCTATATGTGTCTATTATCTATATTTATTTATTTAATCCCATTTATATCCCGCCCTTCTCCGAAGACTCAGGGCGGCTTACACTCTAAGCACAAATCAATATATCTTCTCTGTCTGTGTTTATCTATATTGCCTGCCTATCTTTATCTGGATCTCTATTATCTATATCTACTCTATCTGTGTATCTATCTCGTCTCTGTCTGTCTGTCTGTGACTCTATTATGTCTGTCTTACCTTCTTTATCTGTGTATCTTCTTTATCTGAGTATGTATCATCTACTCTATATCTTCTCTATCTCTGACTATGTCTCTATGATCTATATCTTCTCTGTGTCTGTTATCTGTCTATTATCTATATCGCTATATCTTCTCTGTGTCTTGTCTATTGCCTATCTTCTCTCTGGATCATTATCTATATCTGTCTATGTGTGTATCTAGTCTGTGTCTACTCTTATCTGTGTCTCTATTACTTATATCTACCTTCTCTGTGTATATCTATCATCTCTGTATCCTCTGAGTCTATCTTCTCTTCTCTTTTTCTATCATCTGTCTATCTGTGTCTCTATTATCTATATCTCTAAATCTTCTCTATCTGTGTCTCTATTATCTATATCTAAATCTTCTCTATCTGTGTCTCTATTATCTATATCTCTAAATCTTCTCTATCTGTGTCTCTATTATCTATATCTCTAAATCTTCTCTATCTGTGTCTCTATTATCTATATCTCTATATCTTCTCTGTGTCTATTAATTTATCTATTGCCTATCTTCTCTATCTGGATCTCTATTACCTATATCTACCCTGCCTGTGTATCTATCTAGTCTGTGTCTATCTACTCTTATCTGTGTCTCTTATTACCTATATCTATCTTCTCTATCTGTGTCTTATCTGTCTGTCTGTCTATCTATCTATCTATCTATCTATCTATCTATCTATCTATCTATCTATCTATCTATCTATCTATCTATCTATTACTTATCTCTCTCTCTATTACTTATCTCTCTATCACTTATCTATCTGTCTATCTTCTCTCTCTCTCTCTCTCTCTCTCTCTCCTATCTATCTATCTATCTATCTATCTATCTATCTATCTATCTATCTATCATCTATCTATCTATCTTCTGTGTATCTATCTTTTCTCTGTCTCTTTATCTGTTTCTATCTGTTTCTATTGCCTGTCTACTCTATCTGTGTCTCTATTATCGATATCTAGAATCCATTTATATCACATTCATAAATGTGTGTTTAAAACATTATTTCCCCCCCCCCCCATGGATTCTGCCATCTCCCGAGGAAGGAGGAGCGGATGTGGATTCAGCCTGCCTTAGGTTATTTCAAAGGCCGAAGGGAAACCTTTGGAACTGGGGGGGGGGGAGAAAAGGGAGGGTTAGGGAAGAAGGCTTTCTGGCTTGTGTCTTCTTTTAATTCTGGAGAGGAAGAAGGCAGTAACCATAAAGATTCTCAAAGTTCCTTTCCCTCCCCCCCCCCCCCACGAAAGGGTTGACACGAAGTAGAAGGATGGGAGGCTGACCAAAGGGGGTTGAGGAAAGGGGGGGGGGGTTGAACCGGGGACCCTTTGTAAAATTTCACTTTGTAAAACAATACCAAGTCCTGTCTTGTATTCCCACAACCAAGCATGTCCTAGAACTGACTCCAAGAGTTTTTGTCTTCCCAAGACGTGGGGTGGGGTGGGTCCTGACACCTGTTATCTATCTAGTCTGTGTCTGTCTGTCTACTCTATCTGTCTCTGTTACCTATATCTATCTATCTACTCTATCTATCTGTCTATCTTCTCTGACTCTTTATGTCTCAATCTATTATTTATATCTATCTATTATCTATACTCTATCTGTGTATCTACTATCTATATATCTTCTCTGTCTACCAATCTATTGCCTATCTTATCTTCTCTATCTGGATCTTTATTATCTATATCTACTTTATCTGTGTATCTATCTAGTCTGTGTCTATCTACTCTTATCTGTGTCTCTTATTACCTATATCTATCTATCTTCTCTGTCTGTCTGTCTATATCTATCTATCTATCTATCTATCTATCTATCTATCTATCTATCTATCTATCTATAATCTATCTATCTATCTATCTATCTATCTATCTATCTATCTATCTATCTATCTATCTATAATCTATCTCCTATCTATCTATCTATCTATCTATCTATCTATCTATCATCTCTCTCTCTCTCTCTCTCTCTCTATCTATCTATCTATCATCTCTCTCTCTATCTATCTATCTATCATCTATCTATCATCTATCATCTATCTATCTATCATCTATCAATCTATCATCTATCTATCTATCTATCTATCATGTATCTATCTATCATCTATCACCTATCTATCTATCTATCTATCTATCTATCTATCTATCTATCTATCTATCTATCTATCTATCATCTATCTATCATCTATCTATCTATCATCTATCTATCTATCATCTATCTATCTATCTATCTATCATCTCTATCTATCTATCTCTCTCTATCTATCTATCATCTCTCTCTCTCTCTCTCTATCATCTATCTATCTATCTATCTATCTATCATCTATCTATCATCTATCTATCTATCATGTATCTATCTATCATCTATCACCTATCTATCTATCTATCTATCTATCTATCTATCTATCTATCTATCATCTATCTATCATCTATCATCTATCTATCTATCATCTATCTATCTATCTATCATCTCTCTCTCTATCTCTCTCTCTCTCTATCTATCTATCTATCATCTCTCTATATATCTATCTATCTATCATCTCTCTCTCTCTCTCTCTCTCTCTCTCTCTCTCTCTATCTATCTATCTATCTATCTATCTAATCTATTTTTGTCGTGTCTCGGCAGGCTTACCTCTTCCACACCGTCGATGGCAAACATCAGGACCTGAAATACATCGATCCGGAAATGGTACGGGATTCTGCGTTAATTTCCTCTAATTAAGTTAATTGACAAAAGTATAATTTGGCCTCGGTTAAAAGCTCTCCTGGCCTTTTTCTTTTTCTTTTTCTTTCTCTCTCTCTCGCAGATCGTGGCCGTCCTGAACGGCCGCTTCTCCGTCTTCCTGAACCAGTGTCTGATCATCGATTGCAGGTTCCCCTACGAGTACGAAGGGGGTCACATCAAGGTAAGAAATGGGGGGGGGGGGGTTGCGGTGGGGCTCAGCCCCAAGGATTGAGCCTCTGGAACAATGGGAGGGTGGGGTGGGGGGAAAGAGCAGTCTCCTTTGGCCAGATGTGACCCGTCGGTTGCTACGAGCCAGCTGTGGCTGAGATGCTGGGCGCCTGAAGTCTCCAGAGATGGGTGCTTTGGCATGCTCTTCACCGATAAAGCCGGACTCAGTTGTCCCACTCGGCTATTTTCCCCCCCGAGGGAAGTCTGTCTGTCATCTCTCTTATATCTGTCTGTCTACCTCTCTGTCTGTCTCTATATCTATCTATCTATCTATCTATCTATCTATCTATCTATCTATCTATCTATCTATCACCTGTCTATCTGTGTATCCATCTATCCATCCATCCATCTCTATCATCTGTCTCTGTCCATCCATCCATCCATCCATCTCTGTCGTCTGTCTGTGTATCTATCTATCCATCCATCCATCCATCCATCCATCCATCCATCTATCATGTCTGTCTATATCTGTCTGTCCATCCATCCATCCATCCATCCATCCATCTCTGTCGTCTGTCTGTGTATCTATCTATCCATCCATCCATCCATCCATCCATCCATCCATCCATCTATCATGTCTGTCTATTTATATCTATCTGTCTGTCCGTCCATCCATCTTTCATCTGTCTGTCTTATCTCCATCCATCCATCTCTATCGTCTGTCTATGTATGTATCTATCCATCTATCTCTATCATGTCTATTTATATCTATCATCTGTCTGTCCATCCATCTCTCATCTCTGTCTTATCTCCCATCCATCCATCCATCTATCTTTATTATGTCTCTGTTTATCTATCTATCTATCTATCTATCTATCTATCTATCTATCTATCTATCTATCTATCTATCTATCTATCTATCTATCTTATCTATCACCTGCCTGTCTATTTGTATATGTCTCCATCCATCCATCCATCCATCCATCACCTTTCGGTCTGTCCATCCATCCATCCCATGTCTGTTTGTCTATTTATATCTATCTTATCTATCATCTGTCTGTCTGTCTATCGATCTATCTCTATCACCTGTCCGTCCATCCATCCATCTCTTATCATCTGTCTGTCCATCCATCCATTATCATCTGTCTGTCTATCTCCATCCATCCATCCATCCATCCATCTCTATCATGCCTCTGTTTGTCTGTCTGTCTGTCTGTCTATCTATCTATCTATCTATCTATCTATCTATCTATCTATCTATCTATCTATCTATCTATCTCCTGTCTGTCTATGTATCTGTCCATCCGTCCATCCATCTATATCAATTGTTTGTCCATCCATCCATCTCTATCATCTGTCTGTCTGTCTGTCTGTCTGTCTATCATCTATCTATCTATCTATCTATCTATCTATCTATCTATCTATCTATCTATCTATCTATCTATCTATCTATCTATCTATCTATCTATCTATCTATCCATCCTGTCTGTCTGTCTGTCTGTCTGTCTATCTATCTATCTATCTATCTATCTATCTATCTATCTATCTATCTATCTATCACCTGTCTCTCTGTCTGTCTATCTATCTATCTAGCATATCCATGTCCATAGCCCAGGCTGACCTTTTGGAGGCGATGGGCACCACC
>NW_028148381.1:20000-33737 GCF_947247035.1 Vipera ursinii | reverse complement strand
GGTTGTGTTGGCCGAAGATCCTCTTGAGCTTTTCTGATATTCCTGCAATGTATGGAATGACGACGTTGCTTCGTTTATTGTTTTCTTTTTTGTCTGTTATGGAGGAACTCCTGGTGGGTCTTTCTGAGGGTTTGATGAAGGTCCATTTGGGATAGCCACATGTTCTGAGGGCTTCCTTTTTCTTTCCCATCTTTACTGGTAAGTTCTTTCTCTTTCCCACCTTTGCCGTCTGCCAGGAGTATAAATCCTCCCATTCCCCACCATCCAGTCAGAGCTGAAGAAGCTTCTTGGATGAGAAGCAAAATGTCTTCAAAGAAAAACAAGAGAATCTGAATAGACATGGATGTCATGGGGGGAGGGGGAGGGGGAGGGGGAAGGGGAGGAGAAGGAGAAGGAGAAGGAGAAGAAGAAGGAGAAGGAGAAGAATAGCTGGAAGGGACCTTGGAGGTCTTCTAGTCCAGCCTCCTGCTCAAGTAGGAGAATCTATATTATCTCAGGCAAGTGACTGTCTAGTCCAGGGGTAGGCAACCTCGGCTCTTTTATGAGTCATGGACTTCAGCTCCCAGAATTCCTGAGTCAGCTATGCTGGCTCAGGAATTCTGGGAGTTGAAGTCCATGACTCATAAAAGAGCCGAGGTTGCCTACCCCTGGTCTAGTCTCTTTTAGAAGGAGGAGGAGGAGGAGGAGGACGAGGAGGAGGAGGAGGAGGAAGGTTTGACTGCAAATTTATGTATGCTCACCCCAAAGAAATTCCCTGAACATCTATCCTTCTAAACGGATTTATTTACTTTTATTACAAATATAATTAATATTGATGGATAACATTCACAGATTGTTCTTAAATCATAATTCCAACATTACAGCATGGACAATCTTGTTTTCCTTTTTTTTTTTAATCAAAGAGAAAGCAATCATTTGATGGAACGTCTTTCCGAAGGCAATTTCTGCCATTCTTAGCTTTTTCTCAAACGAGAATTAAGAGTTTAGAAAAATACCCTCTCCTAGAGACCATCCAGAAACATCAAGAAGTTCTCAAACAGCTAGTGGGCTGATGTCATTGGGATAGATCAGAGGTCTCCAAACTTGACCACTTTAAGACTTGCGGACTTCAACTCCCAGAATTCTCCAGCCAGCCAAGAGTTGATTTGATTTGTCAGAGCGTGCTCAGTCTTATTGTGCTGAGGTAACCTAGGAGGAAATGCAGTACACAGTGGTTTGTAATTAAATGGTGGTTTATATTACACTATTTGCAAATAGGAAGGGACGTGGTGGCTCAGTGGGTTAGGACACTGAGCTTGTTGACCAGATGGTCGGCAGTTTGGCGGGTCGAATCCCGAGTGCCGCGTAACAGAGTGAGCACCTGTTACTCGTCCCAGCTTCTGCCCACCTAGCAGTTCGAAAGCACGTAAAAATGCAAGTAGAAAAATAGGGACCACTCCGGTGGGAAGGTAACAGCGTCCCGTATGCCTTTGGCGTCTAGTTATGCCAGCCACATGACCACGGAGACGTCCCCGGAAAAGCGCTGGCTCTTCAGCTTTGAAACGGAGATGAGCACCGGCCCCTAGAGTTGGAAACAACTAGCACGCATGTGCGGGGGAACCTTTACCTTTACCTATTTGCAAATATACACTAGAAATAAAATACATATATGTGATGAAACAGCAAACTCCAATACACAGAAATTACAGCAGTCAAACGAATGAGAGAGAGAGACTCCAGCAAAAAACTTCCCTTTTATACTCAGACTCTTAAAGGGATACACACACCTGTGGAGTCATTCCTAGTATTGCATCATCCACATTACATTACATCTTTACATAAGCTGTTTAGCTATTATCCTGACAGATTTTGCACATATCTCCATTTTTTTTTTGTTAGCTCACCTTGAGCTCCATCTGTCAGGGATTTTTAGATTTGCATTTTGGACAAAATTACAGAGGATATTTTTGCAGATAGCACAACGATTACTGGGGAGGGGGTGGAGAAAGAATAGCAATCTGTGAATCCTGCATTTGGCTGCAAATACTATAAATCCTGATGCTTTCTATTCTGCAGGCGAGGGTTAGAAATAAATATTTTTATCTGCAAAGTACCGTAAATATTTAATATTTAAAAAAAAATTAAAATAAAATTACTTATGATACCATATCATTATCATTATTCACGCAATTAATTATTTATAATTTAAAATGATCAAATATTTATTTAAAATAAAAAAATATCTTAAAAGTATTTGCATTCTTTAAAGCACAGCGATTTAATATTTTATTGTTGTTTGCATAAGGTAGACTATGATTGCTTGTATTTTTATACCCTGTATTGAGCTCTGGGAAGTCGGGGAGGGGGAGGGGGAAGGGAGGGAGGTGTTGGGGAGGGTTGGGGAGAGGGGAGGGGGTTGGGAGGGGTTTTGTCTTTTTAAAAAATGTATTGTAAAACTTTTCAATAAAATAAATAAAAAAATAAAGCACAGCAAAGCAGTGAGAAAAACCCTTTGGTTCTTGGAGTCTGGTGGCTATAATAAATTTTTAAAAACCACAATCTTTGCTCCCCAAAGCAGTTTCATTTGGGGATCCCTCAGCTGTCTCTCTCTCAAAGAAACCTCATTCTGTATTTGATTCGAGAACGATATTTCCGTCCATCATGACGATTGTAAATAGGGTCACCTACATCAGGGGTCCCCAACCTGTGGGCTGTGGCTCATTTGCAGTCCGTGGCCTATTCGAAGGATCCTGCCTTCAGGTGCTATTCTCCAAAGCACCTGAAGGCAGGACAAGAAGCCACGGATGGAAACTAACCAAAGAGAGAAGCAATCTGGAATTAAGGAGAAATTTCCTGACAGTGAGAACAATCAACCAGTGGAACTACCTGCCTCCAGAAGTGGTGAATGCTCCAACACTGGAAGTTTTTAAGAAGAGACTGGACAGCCATTTGTCTGGAATTGTATAGGGTTTCCTACCTGAGCAGGGGGTTGGACTAGATGACGTCCAAGGTCCCTTCCAACTCTGTTATATTGTTATTTTGAGAGTTGGGGGCCTGTTATTTTGAGAGTTGGGGGAGAAAAATCCATAGGGAAGGGACAAAAGCAGAGAAGACTCTCTTCCTTCCCTATTATCTTCATATGTTATAAACATATGAAAAAACAATTGGCAGGAATTGGGTACGTTTAGTCTAGTGAAAATAAGAACTAGGGGTGATGGGATAGCCGTGTTCCAATATCTCAGGGGCTGCCCCAAAGAAGAGGGAGTCAAGCTATTCTCCAAAGCACCTGAAGGCAGGACAAGAAGCAACAGATGGAAACTAGTCAAGGAGAGAAGCAACCTGGAACTAAGGAGAAACTTCCTGACAGTGAGAACAATTAACCAGTGGAACTCATCAAAGAGAGAAGCAACCTGGAATTGAGGAGGAACTTCCTAGTGGTGAGGACAATTAACCAGTGGAACAGCTGGCCACCAGAAGTTATGGTTGGTTCATCACTGGAGGTTTTTAAGAAGAGATTGGACAGATGAGGGGGGAGCAGGTCACTATCATCAGGGCTGCGGGTAGCACCACAATTGGTGCGTCAGGCCAAATCAGGCACAGGCTCCCCTGAGCATAGTTATTCTAGCAGGAACTGTGGGTTGCACAAGTGCACCAACTTTTTTTGGGGGGGAACAAGTGTGACCCTAAGAATACCTCTCTGCTTCTGTCAAATTCTGTTAATCTGACCCCCTACATGGACGGGCTGAGGAATTTAGTAAATATCTGGTGGACAAAATTGCTCAGATTCGGGCTGGTCTGGACTCTGACTGGGCAGTATCTGACGAGAGGAAAACGATGAATTTGGCCGAGTACATTTGGGAAGAGTTCGATCCTGTGACTCTGGATGAAGTGGACAAGATCATGGGGAAACTAAGTGCCGCCACATGTTTGTTGGACCCGTGTCCCTCCTGTTCTGAACCAGCCTGCTACCGGCCTTGCAATAAGGCAAACCCCTGTTCAAACAGTAGAGACTGGAGAGCGTCTGAGGCTGAAAAGCGTCTGCCAAGATTTATTACTCAAACAACAGAACAAGAAACAAAAACACTGGAACTTGAATCCTCAAACGGAAGGGTTGCTTTCAGCAACCAGCCCTTCCCCAAACACTCCTTTTATTTAGAGATCAGGGCGTGGCCTCCCTGTGCCTCCTCCCGAGGAGTCCCACAGCCTTTCTCTGTTTGGTCCTGCTCGACTGCCTCCTGCGTCGGGCGTCCTTGAACAGGGCCAGCTGTGGGTCATCATCCTCCGCACTATCGGGCTCACGCAGCTGAGAAGAGGGCCCCGGCTGGGGGCTCTGCGAAGCCTCCAAACCATCATCAGCCGGTTCGTCTTCCACACACTCCTCCTCCCCCTCATCTGAGTCATCCGAGACATCTGAGCCGGCTGCCGGACCCACAGGCTGGCCTTGAGTCACAACACCTCCTGGCTAGTCTATGCATTTCGGGAGGTTACACGAGGCTGGCTCCTAGCAGTTATCAATGCCTCACTGAGTGAGGGGTACTTCCCTGCTGCCTTGAAAGAGGCGGTGGTAAGGCCCCTGCTCAAGAAACTGGCATTGGACCCAGCTGTTTTAAACAACTTCCGTCCTGTCTCCAACCTTCGCTTCCTTGTGAAGGTCGTTGAGAGCGTGGTGGCACGACAGCTCCCTTTGAACCTGGAGGAAGCTGAATATCTGGATCCGTACCAATCGGGTTTCAGACCCGGGCATAGCACGGAGACGGCATTGGTCGCACTGGTGAATGATCTCTGGCGGGCCCGAGATAGAGGTTATTCCTCTGTCCTGGTCCTATTAGATCTCTCAGCGGCTTTTGATACCATCGACCACTGTATCTTACTGCGTCGTCTTGAGGGGTTGGGAGTGGGAGGCATTGTTTTGCGGTGGTTCTCCTCCTACCTCTCGGACCGTTCGCAGACGGTGTTAGCAGGGGGGCAGAGGTCAAGCCCTAGGCCTCTTAGTTGTGGAGTGCCTCAGGGATCGGTGCTCTCGCCCCTCCTGTTCAACATCTATATGAAGCCACTGGGAGAGATCATCCGTGGCTTCGGGGTGAACTATCATCAATATGCTGATGATACCCAGCTATTCATCTCCACCCCAAACCAACCCAGTGATGCCCTCGATGTGATGTCCTGTTGCCTGGAAGCGGTACAGATTTGGATGGGAAAAAACAGGCTTCGACTCAACCCGGCCAAGACTGAGTGGCTCTATATACCGTCATCTCGTTTAGTCCAAGAGGTTCCATCTTTGACTATAGGAGGAGAGATGTTACCTTCCATTGATAGAGCACGCAATCTGGGCGTCCTCCTAGATTCACAACTCAGTTTTGAAGATCATATTGGAGTCGTGGCTAGGGGGGCATTTGCCCAGATTCGCCTAATATACCAATTGCGCCCCTTTCTGGACTGAGATGCCCTACGTACAGTAACCCACGCACTCGTTACCTCCCGTATAGACTACTGTAATGCTCTCTACATGGGGCTGCCCTTGAAGACCACCCGGAGGCTTCAGCTGGTGCAGAGTGCAGCTGCACGGGTTGTGATGGGAGCACCCCGATACTCCCATATTACACCCCTCCTGCGTGAGCTGCATTGACTACCAGTTGCCCTCCGGGTGAGATCTAAGGTGCTGGTACTTACCTTTAAAGCCCTACATGGCTTAGGCCCGGGATACCTGCAGGACCATCTGCTGCCGGGAACAAATTCCCATTGCCCAGTACGCTCACACAGAGAAGGCCTCCTCAGGGTACCATCAGCTAGGCAATGTCGGCTGGTGACCCCCAGGGGGAGGGCCTTCTCTGTGGGAGCGCCAGCCCTATGGAATCAACTCCCCCCGGAGCTTCGGATGGCCCAAAATCTCCAATCCTTTCGCCGCGGCCTCAAAACACTCCTTTTCCACCAGGCTGACCTGGACTGACAGGCATTTTAATTAATTATATTTAGAATTTTTAATTTATTTTTAGTTTTTAATTTTAATTTATTGCACAGATGATTTTAATTTTATTTTTATCTTAATTTCTGTACTTATTATATGTTTTGCTGTTAGCCGCTCTGAGTCCTTCGGGAGATAGGGCAGGATATAAATCCCAACAATAAATAAATAAATAAATAAATAAATAAATAAATAAATAAATAAATAAATAAATAAATAAATAAATAAGAAGTAGGATAATTGGGCACTGTTTTCAGAGACCTGGAACTGTTTTGCTGCTTGCATAATGCCCTGGAGGGGACATAGAAGGAACCGTGTCAGTAACTTGTTTTGGGGACAGGAACAGGGAAGGGAGGGAGGGAGGGAGGGAGGGAGGGAGGGAGGGAGGGAGGGAGGAAGGAAGGAAGGAAGGAAGGAAAGTACATAGCAGTGGTAGACTTCTCCACTAGATGACACTCTTGGCCAGCTAACATTTTTCTAGAGCTCAGTGAACCATATATTTTTATCTTCACATATAGAGTTCTCCTTGAGAAATGGATTGCAGAGTATGAAAGATGCTGAATATTATTTTCTCTTCCCTTCCCTCTCTTTCTCCTCTCCTCTCCTCTCCTCTTCCCCTTCCCCCCTTCCCCCCTTCCCCTCTTCCCCTCTTTCCCCTTCCCCCACTCTCTCTTTCTCTTTCTTCCTCTTCCCCTTCCGCTTCCCATCCAGTGTGCACAGGCTTTCATATTTTGCAGGCAATATGATTCCCTTTCTAAATGAATGCAAGCACAGAAGCTGCCTGCAACCCTTTAAAGCAGCTGTATCTTTTCAAGGGGATCAAGGTATCCACCCTATCTTTAAACCCCCAAGAATAAATTGAGCATCAAATATTTCCCAGGAGAAAAGTTCCATGCTTTAGACTAATGGATAGTTTACAGCAGGGGTCCCTAACCCATCTGGGTTGGTGGCCTGGTGGGAAAGGCAGGGGCAGGTCCTTTTATGCATGCACGCACACAAACGCTAACGTGGCTGCATGCACGTGTGCGCGAACAAGGCCGCGAGCATGCGTGCTCCACAAATGGTCCTGCTAGTGTCAGCTTGTGGCTCACGGCTTGGCTTGCGCGGCACAAGGGAGGTTGAGCGTGCACACATGCGTGCATACGCTGGCCAGCTACTCACATAGCCCAGTGGCCAAGAAGCCACAGCCTGGTAGTGGGCCATGACTCATAGGTTGGAGGCCTCTGGTTTACAGGATGCAAGCTTGTGTGCACCTCCATGGTGCATATTCTTTTGCTAAACTTTGTGGTTTTTTGTTTTTCTCTCTGAAAAAAATATTTCCAAAGCTCCGATAATTATAGACTTTGCTTCTTTCCAAAAAAGAGGGGTGGGGTGGGGTGGGGTGGGTGGGGGAAGAAAAGGAAAAAATCGGTTATATCTCTTGAGTTAGATTCAACTGGAATTAAAAAAATTACAAGAGCCACAATTTTCATAAGAACCACAGTTGCAAAACTTTTGGTTTCTGGAAATGTTTCCATGCAAGTACTCCTTATTTTAAGAACTGTAACTCTATGATCCATGGCTTGGGTCTGCTTGCTTGCTTCTCCACCCGGACCTCCTTTCCTCTCCTGCTGTCTGCTTTAGGTCATGTGAATCCTTGTTTGAGAAGGGATGGGAGAATTTCCAAGTTTATGTAAGAGAAAGATCTAGAAACAGACAGCATCAAACATTAGGGGCCTCTTAAGCTGCACCAGCACTATGTAACTGTGAGAGGGACCTGGGAGTTCTGACTGGACGATCGCTTGACTATGAGCCAGCCATGTGCAGCAGCAGCCGATAAAGCTAATACCATCCTGGGTTGTATAAACAGAGGCATAAAATCAAGACCAGGCAAAGTATTAGTACCGCTTTATAAAACCCTAGTGAGGCGAAACCAGGAATACTGCCGCCAGTTTTGGTCACCATACTACAAAAAAGATGTTGAGAGTTTGGAAAAAGTTCAGAGAAGAGCAACGAAGACGATCCAAGGCCTGGAGACTAAGACATACGAAGAACAACTGCGGGACTTGGCTAGTCTAAACAAAAGAAGAAATAGGGGAGAGATGATAGCAGTCTTCCAGTATTTCGGGGACTGCCACAAAGAAGAGGAGGGGGTCACGTTATTCACCAAAGCGCCAGAGGGCAGGACAAGAAACAATGGCTGTAAACTGACCAAAGAGAGCAGCAACCTGGAATTAAGGAGAAAATTCCTGACAGTGAGGACAATCAAGCAGTGGAACAGAAGTTGCCTTCAGAAATTGTGGGCGCTCCATCACTGGAGATTTTTAAGAAGAGACTGAACAGTCACCTGTCTGAGATGTTATAGGTTCTCTTGTTTGAGCAGGGGGCTGGACTAGAAGACCTCCAAGATCCCTTCCAACTCTGTCATTCTATTCTATTCTATTCTATTCTATTCTATTCTATTCTATTCTATTCTATTCTATTCTATTCTATTCTATTCTATTCTATTCTATTCTATATACTTTTGCTTATTCTATTCTATTCTATTCTATTCTATTCTATTCTATTCTATTCTATTCTATTCTATTCTATTCTATTCTATTCTATTCTATTCTATTCTATTCTATTCTATTCTATTCTATTCTATTCTATTCTATTCTGCTTTATTCTATTCTATTCTGCTTTAATCTTTTCTATTTTATTCTACTCTATTCTATATACTTTTGCTTATTCTATTCTATTCTATTCTATTCTATTCTATTCTATTCTATTCTATTCTATTCTATTCTATTCTATTCTGCTTTATTCTATTCTATTCTGCTTTAATCTTTTCTATTTTATTCTACTCTATTCTATATACTTTTGCTTATTCTATTCTATTCTATTCTATTCTATTCTATTCTATTCTATTCTATTCTATTCTATTCTATTCTATTCTATTCTATTCTATTCTATTCTATTTTTTTAAATGCAAATTAAAAATGAATTTTAAAACAGTTGATAAAATCTGAAAGCAGAATCACTCTCTTCCCCTCTGAATGTGTGTGGGTGTGTTTATGTATTCCCTATGCTGAGGATTTTTGTGAACGACATTTGAATGACTTAATGATGCTATAGGCATAATTCTGTTCCTCACCCTGCCAATCAAAACTTCCATATTTGCCCTGGGTAGTGTTTGAACGTGCCTTTATTGGTTTTCTTTTATCACTTCACTCTTCCGCAGGACCTCCCAAGCTTCTCCCCGTTCTTGACTCAAGCTAGGATTCTTCACCTCAGTAACATCTTCAAGCAACACATTGATAGACCCCCTTTCCAAACCAAGGTATCCACTGAGACCCCTTGATCCATCTCTAATTAATTGGGGGGCTTGCTTTGAGAAGTTTCTAAAGGCACTCCATCACTGGAGGACTTTAAGAAGAGATTGGACCACCATTTGCCTGAAATGGTGTCGACTCTCCTGCTCAAGCAAGGGGTTGGACTAGATGAGCTCCACGGTCCCTTCCAACTCTGGACGAAAACATATGAAGAACGGTTGCAGGATTTGGGTTTGGCCAGTCTAGAGAAAAGAAGGACTAGGGGGTGACATGATAGCAGTATTCCAATATTTGAGGGGGTCTCACAGAGAGAAAGGGGGTCAACGTATTTTCCAAAGCACCTGAAGTCCGGGCAAGGAATAACGGGTGGAAACAGATCAAGAAGAGATTCAACCTAGAAATAAGGAGAGGTCTTCTGACAGTGAGAACAATCAACCAATGGAACAGGAGTTGCCTTCAGATGTTGTGGGAGCTTCATAACTGGAAGCTTTCAAGAAGAGACTGGACTGCCATCAGTCAGAGATGGTGTCAGCTCTCCTGTTTGGGCAGGGGGTGGACTAGGTGACCAACAAGGTCCCTTTCAACTCTGCTATTCTATTCTATTCTATTCTATTCTATTCTATTCTATTCTATTCTATTCTATTCTATTCTATTCTATTCTATTCTATTCTATTCTATTCTATTCTATTCTCCATCTTCTTTCTCCATTCTCTTCTCTTCTCTTCTCTTCTCTTCTCTTCTCTTCTCTTCTCTTCTCTTCTCTTCTCTCTTTTAGTTCTCTTTTCTCTTCTCTTCTTTCTTTTAATTCTCTTCTCTTCTCTTCTCTTCTATTCTTTGTATTCTATTATTATTTCAATCTCCATTCTATTCTGTTCTGTTCTATTCTTCCTCCAGAGAGGCTATTCTCCAAAGCACCTGAAGGCAGGACAAGAAATGACAGATGGGAACTAATCAAGGAGAGAAGCAACTTAGAACTAAGGAGAAGCTTCTTAATAGTGAGGACAATTAACCAGTGGAACGGCTTGCCTCCAGAAGTTGTGGGTGCTCCATCCCTGGAGTTTTTACAGAAAAGAGTGTACAGCTAGCTATCTGAAATGATATGGGATCTCCTGCTTGAGCAGGGGGTTGGACTAGAAGACCTCCAAGGTCCCTTCCAACCCTGTTACTCTGTTAAACTGACACACACACACACACACACACACACACACACACACAAAAGGAATGCCATTTATTTATTTTCTTCCATGGACAGAGCCTGCCGTGAAAGCAAGCCTGACTTTCCGAATGCCCTCTGCTGACAAAAATAAAAAAAATAAAAAATGAAAATGAAAAGAGCCAGTTTTCCACGTTTAAATTTATACTTAAATGTTAATAGCTTTCAACTCCTCCAAAATCGTAAAATAAAAATTTGAAAGCCTAATTTAAAACCAATAAAAAATATATCTCAGCTCGCCGATAAAATAGGGATCGGAGGAAACGATAAATAACGGAAGAAGAAGAAAAAAAAAGAGAGAGAGAGCATGGGAAGTTGTTAAAAAGTATGTACTTTGGAGGCCACGTCCCGAGGCCAAGCCTTGAGTTGCTGGGAGTTTGCGGCGTTTCTGCTCATGGATTTGTTCGTTCGTGAGATTTACAACCACCCCTTCTCCAGAACCTCAAAGCAGTTCACCAAGTGGTTTTTTCTGCTATAACAACAGCCTTGTGGGGCAGTCCAGGCTGAGGGAGTCTCTGGCAAGAGGGCAGAGAAGAGCAAAAGGGCTGAAACATATGGATTGGGCATCTCTAGCCCAACAAAGAGAAGAATATGGGGCTGATATCATAACAGTTTCCCAATATTTGAGAGGTTGTCCCAGAGACAACGCTTGCTCCTGGGGAGGAAAGCCATGGCAAATCTAGACAGCACACTAAAAAGCAGAGATATCACCCTGCCAACAAAAGTGTGTATAGTCAAGGCTATGGTCTTCCCAGTTGCAATGTATGGCTGTGAAAGTTGGACCAAAGAAAGGCTGAGCGCCAAAGAATTGAGGCCTTTGAACTCTGGTGCTGGAGAAGACTTCGACTGCAAGGCGATCAAACCGGTCAGTCCTAGAGGAGATCAACCCTGACTGCTCTTTAGAAGGCCAGATCCTGAAGCTAAAACTCAAATACTTTGGCCCCCTAATGAGAAGGAAGGACTCACTGGAGAAGAGCCTAATGCTGGGAAAGGTCGAGGGTAAGAGAAGAAGGGGACGACAGAGAAGGAAGTGGCTGGATGGAGTCACTGAAGCAGGAGGCGTGAGCTTAAATGGACTCCAGAAGATGGTAGGAGACATGAAGGCCTGGAGGAACGTTGTCCATGGGGTTGTGATGGGTCAGACACAACTTTGCAACTAACAACAACTCAGAGAAGAGAGGGTCAACCTATCCATCAAAGCACCTGAGGGTAGGAGAAGAAATAAGGGATGGAAGCTCTTCAAAGAGAGATCCCACCTGGAATTAAGGAGTAATTTCCTGATAGTGAGAATAATTAGCCAGTGCAATGGCTTGACTTCAGAAGTTGTGGGTGCTCCAACCCTGGAGGTTTTTAAAGAAGAGATTGGATGAACATTTGTCTGAAATGGTATATGGCCTCCTGCTTAAGCAGGGGGGTTGGACTAAAAGACCTCCAAGGTCCCTTCCAACTCTGCTCTTCTGCATTCTGGATTATCCATGGGAACCTGGAATTAAGGAGAAACTTCCTGAGAGTGAGGACAGTCAGCCAGTGGAACAGCTTACCCCTAGAAATTGTGGGTGCTCCATCACTGGAGATTTTCAAGAAGACACTGGACAATCACCTGTCTGAGATGGTATAGGTTCTCTTGCTCGAGTGGGTGGCTGGAGTAGAAGACCTCCAAGGTCCCTTCCCTTCCCTTCCCTTCCTTTCCCTTCCCTTCCCTTCCCTTCCCTTCCCTTCCCTTCCCTTCCCTTCCACTCCACTCCACTCCACTCCACTCCACTCCACTCCACTCCACTCCATTCCATTCCATTCCATTCCATTCCATTCCATTCCATTCCATTCCATTCCATTCTATTCTATTCTATTCTATTCTATTCTATTCTATTCTATTCTATTCTATTCTATTCTATTCTATTCTATTCTATTCTATTCTATTCTATTCTAAACTCCCAGGATGATTGGGCATGCACACTTGGAATACAGCATCCAGTTTTGGTCACCACAATGTAAAAAAGATGTTGAGACTCTAGAAAGAGCGCAGAGAAGAGCACCTACAATGGTTAGGGGGACTGCAGGCTAAGACATATAAGGAATGGTTGCTGGAATTGGGTATGTCTAATTTAACAAAGAGAAGGACGAGGGGGGACATGAAAGCAGCCTTCCAGTATCTCAGGGGCTGCCCCAAAGAAGAGGGAGTCAAGCTTTCCCCAAAGCACCTGAAAGCAGGACAAGAAGAGGAGAGAAGCAACCTAGAACTAAGGAGAAATTTCCTGACAGTGAGAACAATCAAACAGTGGAACGCCTTGTCTTCAGACATTGTGGGTGTTCCATCTCAGAAGAGACTGGACATCCAATTCTCTGAAAAGATATAGCAATAGCAATAGACTTATATACTGCTTCACAGTGCTTTTCAGCCCTCCCTAAGTGGTTTATAGAATCAGCATCTTGCCCCCAACAATCTGGGTCCTCATTTTACTAAACGTGGAAGGATGGAAGGCTGTGTCAACCTTGAGCCAGTCAGAATCGAACTCCTGGCAGTCAGCAGAATTAGCCTGTAATACTGCCTTCTAACCACTGTGCTACCACCGCTCTATATAGATTTGCTTCCAAGTCTATATGGGCACTCCAATGCTGGAGGTTTTTAAGAAGAGATGAGACAACCATTTGTCTGAAATGGCATAGGGTTTCCTGCTTGAGCAAGAGGTTAGACTAAAAGACCTCTAAGGACCCTTTCAACTCTTTTTATTCTGCTACTCTTGCTTTTGGGGTCCTGACAGGGAACCCTTAATAAAAACCTGTGGATCTATAATAATATATAATAATAATGAAAACCACTAGAATGTCGAAGTCCTAGTGGACAATTGCTTAAATTGGAGCCAGCCGTGTGCTGCAGCTGCCAAAAAAGCCAACACAGCGATAGGCTGCATTAGCAGAGGGATATAATCGAGATCACATGGTGTTAATACAATGCCTTGATAAGGCCACACTTGGAATACGGCATCCAGTTTTGGTCACCACGATGTAGAAAAGATGTTGAGACTCTAGAAAGAGCGCAGAGAAGAGTAACAAAGGTGATCAGGGGACTGGAGGCTAAAACATATAGGGAACGGTTGCTGGAATTGTGAATGTCTAGTCCAGACATGTCAAACACAAGGCCCGGGGGCCGGATCCCACCCGCGAAGTGGTTTCATGTGGCCCATGAAGCCATCCTGGAAACAGTGAGGGAACGGCCCCCACTGCCTTGGCCCTGGCCCAGAGACCCTCCTTCTGCCAGAAACCCTCACATCTGTCCCACTCCTGCCCAGGCC
>NW_028148381.1:0-15000 GCF_947247035.1 Vipera ursinii | reverse complement strand
CATGCGCTTGTGACCTCCCGGCTAGACTACTGCAACGCTCTCTACATGGGGCTGCCCTTGAGGACCACTCGGAGGCTTCAACTAGTGCCGAATGCAGCCGCGCGAGTTGTGATGGGAGTCTCCCGATACTCCCATGTTGTTGTGACTCAGGGCCAGCCTGTGGGTCCGACAGCCGGGTCCGATGTATCGGAGGACTCAGATGTGGGGGAGGAGGGAAACGAACCGGCTGATGATGATTTGGAGACTTTGCAGAGTCCTCAGCCGGGAACCTCTTCTCAGCTGTGTGAGCCCGAGAGTGCGGAGGATGATGACCCACAGCTGGCCCTGTTCAAGGACGCCCGACGCAGGAGGCAGACGAGCAGGGACAAACAAAGAAAGGCTATGGGACTCCTCGGGAGGAGGCACAGGGAGACCACGCCCTGAGCTCTCTATAAAAGAAGTGTTTGGGGAGGGGCTGGTTGCTGAAAGCAACTTTTCCGTTTGAGAAGTCAAGCTCTTGTATTCTTGTAACAGTGTAATTAAAACTTGGCAGAAGCCTTTTGGTCTTGGACGCTTTCCAGACTCTTCTTTTGATTAGGGGTGCGAGAAGAGGGCTGGTTCAGAACAGTTTGCTTTCAGCCACCCACCCCTTAATACTACGATGGAGCAGCTTCTTGCCGAGAATGCCCAGCTCAACCAGCAACTCACCTTGCTGGCCACTCAGGTGGCACAACTGCAGGCTCAGGTACATGCTGCCCCCCCACCCAGGAGGAAATGTCAGATAGCTATGCCGGATAAATTTGCTGGTAAACCAGAACTGTTTCCTGCCTTCCTGGGACAATGCCAGCTTTATATCAGCGTGAGAGCAGCTGATTTCCCCACTGACCGAGATAAGGTGGGATTCGTATTGAGCCTTCTGTCGGGAGATGCAGCTCGTTGGGGCACGCCTCTGTTGGCACAGCCTAGCCCTTTGTTGGATAACTTTGGGGGGTTTTGTGACCATATGCGCCTCATGTACGAGGACCCGATTAAGGCGCAGACGGCCACCCAACGCCTGAAAGCTTTGAGGCAGGGTCAGCGCCCTCTACAGGCCTATATCAGCGATTTCCGGCTGCTTAGCCAGGATTCCGCCTGGAATGAGGCTGCGCTCGTGGATGCCTTTCAGGATGGCTTGTCAGAGGAGATGTTGGATGAGCTGGCCCACGTGGACATTCCCTCAGACCTGAATGGGCTGATCCATCTTTGTCTGCGGATCGATGCCCGGCTGCAGCAGCGTAAGAGTCGCCGTGCCACCCCACAGACCCCTGCCGCCCCTGTTGTGCGTGAGCCCCCAGTCCAGAGGGAGGAGCCAATGGAGCTGGGTGCCGCCAGGTCACGTCTATCGGTGACGGAAATGGACAGACGACGATCGGAGGGGTTGTGTTTTTACTGTGGGGACCCTGGACATTTGGCTGCTTCTTGCCCGAAGAAGCGTCAGCGGGCGTCAGTGACCAAGCCTGCCCCGAGAAAGTCCCCTGCTTTGCTATCGGGAAACGGCCCGAGCCCGATCTAGACGGTGTGAAAGATCGGGCGACCCACAACATCCACACCGAGCGACGTTGTTCCGACGGTGCCTGTGAACCTCCACGGCATTTGATTTTGGAGGCACGACTGATCCTTCCTGGCAAGCCAGAGGGGATTCCGGTCCATGCCTTAATTGACTCTGGGGCTACCACTAACTTTATGGATTCGGCCTTTGTGGCCAAATGGGCTGTTCCCCAGTGTCCAGTGGATCCGCCCATGCTTGTGGAGACCATCGATGGTCGAGTGCTCCTGTCCGGGCCTATCACGGCCGCCACGCAACCCGTGTGTATGGCCATCAGTACCCATGTGGAGGCCATTCAGTTCTACGTCACTTCGGATCTGCACTTCCCCGTGGTCTTGGGACTGGCGTGGCTCCGGGCGCATGATCCACAGATCTATTGGTCTCAGAACTTGGTCACCTTCCCAAGTTTGCAGTGCGTGGACCACACCCGCCATATCTGTGCCGGCCAGGTGGAGGGTTCCCCAGGAGTTTCCTTGCCTCCCGAACTGTCCGACTTTGCTGACGTGTTCAGCGAGTCAGAGGCGGACCAATTACCCCCGCACAGGCCCTACGACTGCTCCATTGACCTAGTCCCTGATGCGCCTCTCCCAGTGGGGCGTTTGTACTCCATGTCGGAGCCCGAGTTGGCTGCATTGCGGGACTTCCTGACGAAGAACTTGGCTCGTGGTTTCATCCGGCCCTCGTCCTCGCCAGTGTCTGCGCCCGTGCTCTTCGTCAAAAAGAAGTCGGGCGAGTTACGGCTTTGCTGTGACTACCGGAAACTCAACGCTATCACGGTGCGTAACCGCTACCCGCTGCCCCTCATCCCCGAGCTCTTGGACCGACTCCGGGAGGCTAAGATCTTCACGAAACTGGACCTGCGTGGAGCTTACAACCTCGTCAGGGTTCGGCCGGGTGATGAGTGGAAGACGGCGTTTGGTACTCGCTATGGACATTTCGAGTACACGGTGATGCCGTTTGGCCTGACCAACGCCCCCGCTGTGTTTCAGCATTTTATGAATGACATCTTTCGGGATCTGTTGGACCAGTTTGTTGTGATTTACCTGGACGACATCCTGATTTACTCCCCGTCGCGTGAAGCGCATCATCAGCATCTCCGTCAGGTCCTGCAGCGCCTCCGGAAACATCGGCTGTTTGCCAAGTTGGAGAAGTGCCAGTTCTACCAGGTGACCATTGATTTCTTGGGTCACCGCATTTCTCCTGAGGGCATCGCCATGGAACCGAGTAAAGTTGAGTCGTTGCAGAGTTGGCAACCCCCGCGTCGCGTGAAGGATATTCAGCGACTTCTTGGATTTGCCAACTACTATCGGACATTCATCCCTGGCTTTGCTGCCTTGACAGCCCCCCTCACCCGGCTCCTGCAGAAGAAGACTCGGTTCCAGTGGAACGCCCCCGAACAACAGGCGTTCCAAGCTTTGAAGGACGCCTTCATGAAGGAGCCCATCTTGAAGCATCCTGACCCGCAACGGCCGTTTGTCGTGGAGGCGGACGCCTCCGACATTGCCATTGGGGCCGTGTTACTCCAGGCAGCGACGCCCAACGGTACCCTTTTCCCTTGCGCGTATCACTCACGGAAATTGAATCCCTCGGAGCGCAACTATACCATCTGGGAGAAGGAGCTGCTGGCCATCAAGGCGGCGTTCGAGGCTTGGAGGCATCATCTGGAGGGGGCGCGGCATCAAATCGAGGTCCGGACGGACCACAAGAATCTGGAAAGCCTGCAGACCGCTCGGAATTTGAACCAACGCCAGATCCGGTGGTCCCTCTTCTTTGCGAGGTTTGACTTCCGGGTGCGGTACATACCAAGCGGGCACAACCAGAGAGCGGATGCTCTGTCCAGGAAGCCCGAGTACACCCGAGTGGAAGACAAGCTTCCGCCCAGGACCGTGATCCCCGTCGAGTCTTTTGCTGCGGTGCGGGAGCCGGTGGATATACGGGCTCGGATCCGGGAGGCGCAGCAGCAGGAGGCGTGGGTGGCTCAGCGGAAGGAAGAGGTGGGGCCAGATTCGCCTTGGTCAGTCACGGATGGACTCCTGTATTATCGTGACCGGCTCTATGTTCCAGGAGGGCCACTCAGGGGACTCGTCCTCAGCCAATGTCATGATAACCCGGCTGCGGGGCATTTGGCCTGTTCAAGACTCTGAACCTGGTCTCCCGTACATTCTGGTGGCCCCGAGTCCGACACGATGTCCAGTCTTATGTCACCTCCTGCGTCCCATGCAGGCAGGCCAAGTCAGCGACAGGGGCCCCGCCTGGTTTACTGCAGCCTTTGCCAACGCCCAAGAGACCCTGGGGGGCTGTGTCCATGGACTTTCTGACGGATCTACCCCCATCCTCCGGCTTCACGACAGTGTTTGTGGTGGTGGACATGTTGACCAAGATGGCGCACTTCATCCCCTGTCGCGGCTTACCGTCAGCTCGCGCCACTAGTCGCATGTTCATCCAACAGGTGTTCCGGCTGCACGGCCTTCCCGATAGAGTCGTCTCCGATAGGGGGGCCCAGTTTACAGCCCGCTTCTGGCAGGAGTTGATGCGGGCGTTGGACATTAAGGTTTGCCTCTCGTCCGCGCATCATCCTCAGACCGACGGGGGTACCGAGAAGGTCATCGGCATTTTGGAGCAGTATCTGCGCTGCTACGTTAACCTGCAGCAGGACAATTGGGTGGACTATTTGGCCATAGCCGAGTTTGCCTTTAACAACTCGCAGCACACCTCCACGCAGATGACACCGTTCTTGGCCAATGTGGGTTATCACCCTCGGTTTTTCCCCCTTTCTCCCGTGGACTCACCGGAGCCGGCAGCGAACGAATTCATGGCGGAGTTACAGGCGATCCATCGGTTGGTGCGACGGCAGCTGGAGAAGGCCAAGGCCGACTACAAGAGGTTCGCCGATCGGTCGAGAAGGGATACGCCTCCATTATCGGTGGGGGATCGGGTCTGGCTGTCCACCAGGAACCTACCATCCACTCGGCCGGCGAGGAAGCTGGACCACCGTTACCTTGGACCGTTCCCAGTCGAGGCCGTCATCAACCCGGTCGCCTATCGTTTAACTCTGCCACGTTCCCTGCGCGTGCACCCCGTCTTCCATCGGTCCTTGTTGGTCCCCGAACAACCGGCTTGTCCACTTCGCCAAGCGGAACCTCCCCCATCAGGACCTCGTGATGGCGACAGCACCCCCGAGTACGAGGTCGCCAGCATCAGGGATTCCCGCTGGCTGAAAGGTCGCTTCCAGTACCTGATCGAGTGGAAAGGGTACGGGCCGGAGGACTTCACATGGGAAGACGCGACCGCCGTTCATGCCCCTGCGTTGGTGACTGCGTTTCACGAACAGTTCCCATCCCGACCGCATCCGGATCGGCAGACCCGGGGGAAGGGCCCTGCGGTGCGGGATAGTGTTGTGACTCAGGGCCAGCCTGTGGGTCCGACAGCCGGGTCCGATGTATCGGAGGACTCAGATGTGGGGGAGGAGGGAAACGAACCGGCTGATGATGATTTGGAGACTTTGCAGAGTCCTCAGCCGGGAACCTCTTCTCAGCTGTGTGAGCCCGAGAGTGCGGAGGATGATGACCCACAGCTGGCCCTGTTCAAGGACGCCCGACGCAGGAGGCAGACGAGCAGGGACAAACAAAGAAAGGCTATGGGACTCCTCGGGAGGAGGCACAGGGAGACCACGCCCTGAGCTCTCTATAAAAGAAGTGTTTGGGGAGGGGCTGGTTGCTGAAAGCAACTTTTCCGTTTGAGAAGTCAAGCTCTTGTATTCTTGTAACAGTGTAATTAAAACTTGGCAGAAGCCTTTTGGTCTTGGACGCTTTCCAGACTCTTCTTTTGATTAGGGGTGCGAGAAGAGGGCTGGTTCAGAACACATGTAACACCTCTTCTCCGTGAGCTGCATTGGCTTCCGGTTGCCCTCCGGGTGAGATTCAAGGTGCTGGTGATGACCTATAAAGCCCTAAATGGCTTGGGTCCAGATTATCTAAGGGAACACCTGCTGCCGGCATCAACTTCCCATCGTCCTGTGCACTCCCACAGGGAGGGCCTTCTTAGGGTACCACCGGTTAAGGAATGCCAGCGGGTTATTCCCAGGGGAAGGGCGTTCTCTGTGGGCACGCTGGCCCTTTGGAACCAACTTCCCATGGAGCTTAGGATTGCCCCCGACCTTCGCTCATTTCGCAGGGACTTGAAAACCTGGTTTTTCGAGCTGTCTGGCCCAGACTGAGGGGTTTTAATTATTTAATTAATGGGGTTTTAGTTTAAATTCATGGACTTAATTTAATCTTAGTTTTAATTGATTTTAATTTTGTATGTTATGTATTTTAATTTTTCCCTGTAAACCACCCTGAGTCCCACGGGAATAGGGCGGTACATAAATTTAAATAATAAATAAATAAATAAATAAACTGGTGTAAGGCAAACAGCCTAGTTTCAAATATCAGAAAAAACCAAAGAGATCATTGTCAATTTCAGAAAAGGCAGGCCCAGCCACACTCCTCTGTGCATTAATGATTCACCTGTGGAGATGGTTGCCAGCATCAAATTCCTAGGTGTGCAGTTAAGAAGTAGGCTGGCTTGGTCACTTAACAGTGAGACAATGGTGAAGCGGGCACAGCGGCGCCTGCAGTTTCTGTGTCGTATGAGAAAAGCACATCTTCCTTCCCCTGTCCTGACCACTTTCTGCAGAGGGACGATCGAGAGCATCCTGTCATACGGCATCACAGTCTGGTTTGGAAGCATCCCTGCTTCGTACAGGAAGGCAGTGCAGAGAGTGGTGAGGACAGCAGAAAAGATCATTGGCAGATTCCTCCCTACCATCCAGGACACAGCACAGAAGCGTTGCTTGAGCAGGGTCCACAAGATTATCTGGGACGCTACACATCCTCTTCACAACCTGTTTTCTTTGTTCCCTTCTGGGGGGAGGGGGCTACGTGGTATCTGAAGCAGAAGATGCAGATTCAGCCACAGTTTTGTTCCATACAGTATCAACCTTGTGAACTCTCAAGCTTCCTCCTCCTGTTATATATTCAAGATGGACGGTGATTAATATTTATATGTTACTTATATGTAAGGCCTATACATATGTTGTATATAGTATGTTTTAAATGAGTACACTTGAGAGCAAGTGACTAAATTTCATTTTTAATGTGTGCTGTTGTGCCCATAGAAAAAAATAACAATAAAGGTAATCTAATCTAATCTAATCTAATCTAATCTAATCTAATCTAATCTAATCTAATCTAATCTAATCTAATCTAATCTAATCTAATCTTTAGTTCTCCTGCTTGAGCAGGAAGCTAGACTAGAAGACCTCCAAGGCCCCTTTCAGCTCCATCCCATCCCATCCCATCCCGTCCCGTTCTGTTCTATTCCACTCCACTTCATCTATTCTATTCTATTCTATTCTATTCTATTCTATTCTATTCTATTCTATTCTATTCTATTCTATTCTATTCTATTCTATTCTATTCTTTATTCTATTCTATTCTATTCTATTCTATTCTATTCTATTCTATTCTATTCTATTCTATTCCATTCCATTCCATTCCATTCCATTCCATTCCATTCCATTCTATTCTATTCTATTCTATTCTATTCCATTCCATTCCATTCCATTCCATTCCATTCCATTCCATTCCATTCCATTCCATTCCATTCTATTCTATTCTATTCTATTCTATTCTATTCTATTCTACTCTACTCTACTCTACTCTACTCTACTCTACTCTACTCTACTCTACTCTACTCTACTCTACTCTATTCTATTCTATTCTATTCTATTCTATTCTATTCTATTCCATTAATTATTCTATTCTATTCTATTCTATTCTATTCTATTCTATTCTATTCTATTCTATTCTATTCTATTCTATTCTATTCTATTCTATTCTATTCTATTCTATTCTATTCTATTCTATTCTATTCTATTCTCTCAGGGGCTGCCTATATTTTGGTCTCCAGGACTTTAATCATCTTTGTTGCTCTTCTTTTAATGGAACATACCTTTTAGTATAGCAGAAAGTGTTCAGCTCATTCTTATTTGTATTTTATATGGGTTGTTTTTTTACACTTGTAGCTTTCTTTTATCCTTGCAGGGTGAGATTTTATGCAAAATCTATTCAACTTCACATTCTAGTCTCTAAAAAGCCAAAAACTGCATCGTAGTCCATTGTCCATTGGTATATTGATACCTAAGACAGAGGTCCCCAACCTTTTGGGCACCAGGGACCAGTTACGTGGAGAGAGGTTTTCCTGTGGATTGGAAGGGGTGCGGTTTTGTGTACTGCCTGCATCTTGTGGATGGGGCTTTGCTTGTTTGTGTGGACTGGTTGCTGGCATGCTGCAATCCGGTACTGGTCCATGGACCGGGGGTTGGGGACCCCTGACCTAAGGTTTGTTGTATTCAACTGGGATTGTAATCAGGATGCGATTATTTTAATTCTTCAAGGATTGTTCTTACTGACTTCCTAAAATGAATCACTAATGGGCTCATCCCTCACACTCTAACAGACCTAAGTAGAACAATGTTTTGATTTTGACTCCTAATAATATGTTGACTGTTGCCAACTCAATGGATTTGCTTACTAGGCTTTCCCAACCTATAAACCAGGGGTCCCTAATTCCCCGGCCATGGACCAGCACTGGGCCACGGCTTTCTTTACCTTAAAGAATCTTTTATTTGAGTGACATAACATCGGCACTACATAATCAAAGCCAAAAACTGAATTCCCCTCCCCTGGACACATAGTATTAAAGCACAATTCCCTCCTCCAATTAATAGTCATAAATCACATTCCCCAATTAGCTGGAAGTGCAAGCTTCCTCTCCAGCTTTCCAGCCTGCCAATTCTTTATCAGCTCTGGGCTCAGTAACCTTGATTCTCACGCTACATTTAGTGTTGTTATGTCTAGTTGGACTCTCATTCACATCCCCCCCCTCCCAGCATCATCTAACTCTAAAAGTGAAAGGGAAAAGATGGCTACATTTCCATCTGTTGTCAATGTGAAAAACATCTGATGTTAGCAGTATTGACACAAGTCCCAAAACCACAAAACAGCAGCACACAAAAAACCACACCCCTTCCGGTCCATGGAAAAGCCTCTCTCCACAGAACCAGTCCTTGGTGCCACTACTCTATACAACCTTGTTTGTATCTTTTAACAATGCTGAAGATACAAGTTTTATCTGGATTTTCTAAACAGTGGTTTCCAGGGGACAAAATGATGAAATTTATGCAAAAAACCCCCAAACAAACAAAAAACCACCCCCAGCAAACCCATATCAGGGTTTCGTGAAAATGTAAATTTGATCCTGCCTTGAAATGAAACGACAAATACTGGAAATATTGAATTAAAGAAAAAAATAAAGAATGAATCTATCCATGATAGGAATATTTGAAGAAAATGAAACAAAAGAATTCTGATAGGAGCCTATTCACACAAATACACAAAGGGAATGTATGTAATTGTGGGTGTTTAGATTTTTGTGAACTCATTGTAGCTATAAACAGAATAGACAGGCAGAGAGTAAGAGAAATACCAGCATTTTAAGGATCTACACATTTTTCTAGGGTTGCGTTTGTACAAGGAACAATTATTTTAAAAATATTGCCATACTGTAGCTGATAAGTGATTATCAGATTTAAGTGAATCTCTCCTTCATTGTTAGGTTTTTCCAAAGCTGTCTCTTGTGTTAGAGTTTCACCCTGGAACAATTGCCTGTACTTTAAAAGATTCTAATGGAAGATTATTTTAATTTTCCAAACTGTAGGTGACAGTTAACAGGAATTAAATCATGTTTTATGTTCCGTTGATTTATATGCCTGTCGAATTACGGATAACAACAGCCTTATAAAACACTGCTGAGTAATTTTCCCAATCTCTTCAAAAATGTCAGCTAAACTTTCACCTTTCAGAGTAATTTTTTTTTCTCGGCAACTACAAATATAATAATTAAATTAAATTAAATTAATTAAACTTCCATTCATGCTAGGAATTGCTGGTCTAGGTGAATTACAGGTTAAAGATAAAGGTTTCCCTGTCCAGTGGGGTGCATCTCTAAACCACAGTTCCCATCTCTGTTCCTTGGCTGAGGGAGTCAGCGTCGTCTGAAGACAAATTCCATGATCATGTAGCCATCATGGCTATATGCCAAAGGTGGAAGGAATGCTGTTACTTTCCCACCGAGGTGGTACCTATTAATCTACTCGCATTTGCATGGTTTCAAACCAATAGGTGGGCAGGAACTGGGGCAAGTAATGGGTGCTCATCCCGTTGCATGATGCTCAGGTCTCAAACTATGGCTGTCAGCAAAGGATCCACCCAAAGACAGACAGGATTCCCCTTAAAGGTTGCTGGGAAGGCCGCAAAGCCACGAGAATCACATAGAAGCAGCCATTATCCCCTTTTTTGGGAGATTTATGTCTGTCTGTCTGTCTGTCTGTCTGTCTGTCTGTCTGTCTGTCTGTCTCTCTCTCTCTCTTTCTCTATCTATCTATCTATCTATCTATCTATCTATCTATCATCTATCTATCTGTCTATCTTGTGTATCTATCTATCTATCTATCTATCTATCTATCTATCATCTGTCTGTCTGTCTGTCTGTCTATCTATCTATCTATCTGTCTGTCTGTCTGTCTGTCTGTCTGTCTGTCTATTTATCTATCTATCTATCTATCTATCTATCTATCTATCTATCTATCTATCTATCTGTCTATCTTGTGCATCTATCTATCTATCTATCTATCTGTCTGTCTGTCTGTCTGTCTGTCTGTCTGTCTGTCTGTCTGCCTGCCTGCCTGCCTGCCTGCCTGCCTATCTGTCTGTCTATCTATCTATCTATCTATCTATCTATCTATCTATCTATCTATCTATCTATCTATCTATCTATCTATCTATCTATCTATCTATCTATCTTCTGAATCCAGAACATCTTACATTAAAAGGAGATAATAAAATATTTAATTTAGTACACTAGTCTAAAAAAAACTTTCAATAACTATATAACAAATATTTTATACTTGTGAATTGGTTGACCCTTGTCTAACTGTAAGCAAGTGCCCACTGTTAGTTGAGGAGATTCTTGAGCATAGGCTTTTAGCATTAGAACCGTTTAATTGAATCTTGATATGTGGATCTGGTCTTTCATGATTGACAGGAATTTTGATGTGTTGTTTCACGGTTTGCTGTTGCACACCAAGGTCTAAGGTGGGAAGGTTTGCAACAGAAGCTAATTTGATTTCCTCTCCCTTCTCCGACTTCGTTTCTTCTTCCTCCTGGCCCTGCCAATCATAATTTCCACCCACAGTACTATCTTGATCATCCCATTTCCTTCATCTTCCTTGGCCTTGTGTTACAGACCTGATAATTGCTGCTGAACATGCTCCGTGAAGTTTTGTAAAATATTAATTGCTTATTATTCTTATTACAGGTGGGCAAGACGGCTCCCTTCTGCAAAGTGATAGCCTCATTTTCAAATCCCTCTGCTCTACTCAGGGACGTTAAGAAAATTGTGCCCTGAAATCAGATGAAATTTCAAAACTCAAAGGAAGGGTTCTCAAGAAATTAATTATCAGGGAAGGAAGCCTAAACAAAACTTGTCTTAGAACAGTATATCAACCAAATCTTTCTTCTTTCTTTCTTTCTTTCTTTCTTTCTTTCTTTCTTTCTTTCTTTCTTTCTTTCTTTCTTTCTTTCTCCTCCTCCCCTTCCTTCATTCCTCCTTTCTTCCTTCCCTTCCTCCTCTTCCTTTCTTCCCTCATTCTTCCTCTTTCTTTCTTTCTTTCTTTCTTTCTTTCTTTCTTTCTTTCTTTCTTTCTTTCTTTCTTTCATCTTTCTTTCTCCTCCTCCCCTTCCTTCCTTCATTCCTCTTTTCTTCCTTCCCTTCCTCCTCTTCCTTTCTTCCCTCATTCTTCCTCTTTCTTTCTTTCTTTCTTTCTTTCTTTCTTTCTTTCTTTCTTTCTTTCTTTTCCTTCCTTCCTTCCTTCCTTCCTTCCTTCCTTCCTTCCTTCCTTCCTTCCCTCATTCCTCTTCCTCCTCTTCCTCCTCTTTCTTTCTTTCTTTCTTTCTTTCTTTCTTTCTTTCTTTATTTCTTCCTTCCTTCCTTCCTTCCTTCCTTCCCTCATTCCTCTTCCTCCTCTTCCTTCCTTCCTTCCTTCCTTCCTTCCTTCCTTCCTTCCTTCCTTTCTTCCTTACTTCCTTCCTTCCTTCCTTCCCTCATTCCTCTTCCTCCTCTTTCTTTCTTTCTTTCTTTCTTTCTTTCTTTCTTTCTTTCTTTCTTTCTTTCTTTCTTTCTTTCTTTCTTTCTTTCTTTCTACTATTTTTCATAGCAAGAGCTCCACCAAACATATCCACACAACTGGATTATGAGTTTTTTTTTCACGCTGGGAGAATCTTTATAGGATAAAATCATTATATTGTCATCCTATTGATGATGATAATTTGGATGGTGATGAGAGGCTATTGTGTCCAGGTAATTGAATTGAGAATTCTACTCTTCATTTTTCAAAGATACTGAAAAACATCTCATTAAAAAAAGGAACAAGAGAATCAGCACTCAGAGCATGCATTTTTAAAGGCACTGAGTAATTCCTGAATGTCACTTCCAATTGCCATCCTGAATTTCATACTTTTTTTTTTTTGGAAAAAAACCCATTGCCCACCTTTCTCTTGTTCACGCCTTGCTTCTACAAGGCCATTTGCTCGGGTCAGGACTCAAAGGTTCTCTGGGAGCTTGTTAAGGCCTTCCTGACTTGAGGTCCAATTTCTGGAGTTGCTTTAGTTGGCTTAGAAGAGGCTGTCAGCAATGGATGTTCAGTTTCTCCAGGAGCCAAATTTCTCTGGGTAAGAAAGGAAACCTCAAAATGTCTTCTGCAAAGCACCTGAGGGCAGGCAAGAAATAATGGGCGGAAGCTCCTTAAAGAGAGAAGCAATCTAGAACCAAGGAGAAATTTGCTGACAGTGAGGACAATTAATCAGTGGAACAACCTGCCTCCAGACGTTGTGAGTGCCCCATCACCAGAGACTGTCAAGAAGACATTGAATTCCCTTCCTTCCCCTTCTTCATCCCATCCCTTTCCTTCTTCATCCCTTCCCTTCCCTCCCCTCCCCTTTCCTTCTTCATCCCTTCCCTTCCCTTCCCTTCTTCTTCCCTTCCCTTCCCTTCCCTGGAGAACACAGCAAAATACAAAGACCTTCAAATAGAAGTGGAAGGACTATGGCAAAACCCAACACAGGTAGCACCAATAGTCCCAGGGACCTTGAGTGCAACTCCAAAACAGCTGGAACACATTTGAACGCCATCAACGTTGACAAATTTACTCTCGGTCAATTGTCAAAGGCAGCTGTACTCATAAGAGCTTCCATCCTGTGACGATATCCGTAACCCCATCAAACCACCACCTCTGCCTATCCCAGGCCCGTGGGAAGGACTCAAGAGGTGGATGGAAACGTCAGATCCAATCTGAGCATCTGGCTCTCTGTGAGATGAGCTGAAAGAATTTGATGTGTGCCTGGGCTGTCTCTCTTCCCACCAGATAGTGAGGGGCAAGGCTCAAGACGCCGCTCACCCAAGCTACGTAATTGACTTGGGATCCACTGAAACATTAGCAGGGAAAGGAGGAGGAGAACATGGAGAAGAAACGTCTACGTGAATCGCCATTAAACCACAGAAGATTGATAGATTCCTGAAAGTTCTCCTGCTAAAGGGAGAAACGGGCATCCTTATTTCATTGGTAATTTAAGAGGCAATTTGCCAGAATTAATGGGCTACATATTTTCTTGGCTTGTAGGGCTAATGGCCAGATTTAAAGTGGTTCATTTTACATACACAAGCATATCTACGTCTGCCTTTGCATCTACATTTATTTATATGTGTCTGTGTTTCTGGGTCTGGGTCCGTGTCTGTACGTGATTGTGTAGCTCTGTGATTTCTACCGACAGCCTCTTAACATCATGGGGAATGGGTTTTTATGTGGATGCTCTGTTATCGCCTTCACCCCGTTTGCTTCTGAATTCATCATCATCATCATGCTAGTCATGGTCTGCCCACTGCAGGATGAAGGCCTCTTGCCATATTTCCAACCTATTCCTATCCCTGAGATTCTTCTTCTTTTTTTTTTTTGCCAATTGGGCCATCAGTACTTGCTGATGTGGTCGATCCATCTTCTTTTAGGTCTTCTTCTTCTTCTTCTCAATGTTCTCCATGGATTTGATGTGTCACTCCTCACAATTCCAAAAGTTTAGTTTAGTTTAGTTTATTATACTTGTATACCGCCCTTCTCCCGAAGGACTCAGGGCGGTGAACAGGGCACATATAAAATACAAGGTACAAAAGTTAAAAAGAGAATTAAATACAAAGCCCAAGCTAAAACAATAAATAATAATGTAAAAAACCACAATAAAAACCCCCAAACCATCCCCCATCAGGCCAGGACGGCTTGTTCAAATAAATAGGTCAGATCGCGTGGGAAGGAGCGAAGGTCGGGCGCCGTCCAGAGCTCAACCGGCAACCGATTCCATAAGTCTGGGGCGCCCACAGAGAAGGACCTCCTCCTGGGGGCCACCAAATGACATTCTCTGACCGGTGGCACCCTGAGGAGGCCCTCTCTGTGGGAACGCACAGGGCGGAGGGAAGTTGACGCCGGCAGCAGGTGATCCCCGAGGTACTCCGGACCCCTGCCATGTAGGGCCTTGAACACCATTACCAGTACCTTGAATCTCACCAGGAAGACAACTGGGAGCCAATGCAGCTTGTGGAGCAGATGTGTAACATGGGAGTATTGGGAGACTCCCAACACAACTCTCGCGGCTGCATTCTGTACCAGTTGGAGCCTCCGAGTGGTCCTCAAGGGAAGCCCCATGTAGAGAGGTTTGGTCTTCTTCTTCTTCTTCTTCTTCTTCTTCTTCTTCTTCTTCTTCTTCTTCTTCTTCTTCTTCTTCTTCCTCCTCCTCCTCCTCCTCCTCCTCCTCCTCCTCCTCCTCCTCCTCCTCCTCCTCCTCCTCCTTCTTCTTCTTCTTCTTCTTCTTCTTCTTCTTCTTCTTCTTCTTCTTCTTCTTCCTCTTCTTCTTCCCCTTCCCCTCCTCCTCTCCTCCTCCTCCTCCTCTTCCTCCTCCACTTCCTCCTTCTTCCTCTTCTTTTCTTCCTCTTCTTCCTCTTTTCTTTTTCTTTTTCTTTCTTTTTCTTCTTTTCTCCTTTTTCTTCTTCTTTTCTTTTTCTCCTCCTCCTCCTCCAGAAATAAGAAGTATGGAAATTCATCAAAGAGATTTTCTTTTGCTCAAAAGTGAAAAGGAAGGAATTCCACAGTAAACAAACATAAAGAGCCGTGGTGGCGCAGTGGTTAGAATGCAGTACTGCAAGCTAACTCACGGCTCACTCCAGGAGTTCAATCCCGATGGGGCTCAAGTTTGACTCGTCCTTCCGAGGTCAGTAAAATGAGGACCCTGATT
>NW_028148382.1:0-36497 GCF_947247035.1 Vipera ursinii | reverse complement strand
AGGAGAGGGAGGAAGGGAGAAAGAAAGAAAGAAAGAAAGAAAGAAAGAAAGAAAGAAAGAAAGAAAGAAAGAAAAGAAAGAAAAGAAAGAAAAGAAAGAGGAAGGAAGGAAGGAAGGAAAAAGGAAGGAAGGAAGAAGAGAAAGGGGAAAGGAAAGAAGGACGGGCAAGAAAGAAAGGAAAGAAAGGGGAAGGAAGGAAAGAGGAAGGAAGGAAGGAAGGAAAAAGGAAAGAAAAAGAAGAAAAGAAGAAAAAACCAAAGGGAAAGAAAGAAGGAAGGGAAAGGAAGGAAGGAAAAGAAAAAGGAAAGAGGAAAGAAGGAAGGGAAAGAAGGAAAAAGAAAGGAAGGGGGAAAAGAACAGAAAGAAAGGAAGGAAAGAAAAAGAAAACGAAGGGAAAGAAGGAAGAGAAGGTCTCCAGTTTGGGCAAGGGGGGGTTGGACTAGATGACCCCCCGAGGTCCCTTCCGACTCTTGGATCCCGTCAGGGTCTCCAGTTTGGGCAGGGGGCTGAACTAGATGACCCCGAGGTCCCTTCCAGCTCCTGGATCCCGTCAGGGTCTCCTGCTTGGGTGGCAGGAGAGGGGCTGGACTAGAAGACCTCTGAGGTCCCTTCCGGCTCTATTCTATTCTCAACCCTGACTCGAGTCGGGAAGGAGCCCGAGGGGTCCGCTCCTCTCTCTCCGCTCCGGACACACCGGGCTCTCCAGCTAACCTCGCTCGGGGAGAGTCTGCCGGGCATCCGGGATTTCCCCCCCCCCCCCGTTGCCCACTGACGGTGCCTGTGGTCTCCCCCCTCTGCCCCCCCCTCCCCGCAGGGAGCCCAGATCCTGCTCGGCGCTGTCTGCATCGGCCTCGGCGTGGCGCTGAGCGTGGTTACGTACAGCAGTGCGCTACCTTACTACTACAGTCGGTCAATCGATAACGGAGTCCCTTTCTGGATGGGCAGCCTGGTGAGTACTGGGGGGCAGGGAAGAAAGGGGGGAGGATCCCTCCCCTTTGGTCTCAGCTGACACACACACACACACACACACACACACACACACACACACACACCTGAGAAGCGGCAGGGGAGGATTGCGGGACGATACAAATGTCCGTTTGAGAAGACTGGACTGCTGCCTTGCCGACATCCCCAGGAGTCAGTCCGGTGCACAAAAAGGGGCAGGGGGGAGAGTTCTGGGCTTGGTGCTGTCTGCATTGGCCTCGGCGTGGTGCTGAGCGTGGTTACGTCCAACGGTGCGCTACCTTACTACAATTGGTCAATCGATAAAGGAGTGCCTTTCTGGATGGGCAGCCTGGTGAGTACTGGGGGAGAGGGGAGGGAGGAAAAGGGGGAGGATCCCTCCCCTTTGGTCTCAGCTGGCACACACACACACACACACACATACACACACACCCGAAAAGCGGCAGGGGAGGATTGCGGGACGGGACAAAGGTGGTCCGTTTGAGAGGGCTGGACTGCTGCCTTGCCGACATCCCCAGGAGTCAGTCCGGCGCACAAAAAGGGGCAGGGGGGAAGAGTTCTGGGCTTGCTAGGTCGAGCGCTTGCTGTGTCCCGCGCGACACAAACGAGGCGGCGTGACACTCGCTACGTCCCCCTGCCTGGCGCCCTGCGTGGCGCCCCGTTTTCACACGGCACCCTGTTTTTCCCCGCTGTGTTACCCCGTATTCACTTTGTGTCGACTCGACGCTGGCACAGGTGGAGGGTGGTGGCCAACCTGTCCCGTGGCCCGGACAGCCCAGTAGTGGGCCACGGCCCCAGGTTGGGGACCCCTGATCTAGGCAAGGCCGCTAACATGGGTGCTGGAAGGAGAAGCAGAGGGTTGCCATCCCAAAAAGCAATATCCTGATTGGACAATGGGAACACCCGGCAGGGTGGGGGCGAGGGAGTCTCTCCTTGAACTCGGCAAGCCTTCGAGTGGGAAAAGCAGAGCCGGTTTTGCTTTCTTCTGGGCCAATGTCAAATGTCAGTAAAATTTGTTACGCTTGGTGAAATCATGTCCCAGGAGTCTCTCTTTCTGGAAATGCCAACTGGAGAGTTGACAGTTGCTTCCTGCGGTGGGTGGGCGGGTAGGTGGGAGGCCCAGACAGACACCCCCCCTCACCGATCTGCTTTTCTCCCTTGGCAGTTCATCCTCTCCGGCACCTTCTCGGTGGTGGGCGCACGACGTGGCAGCTACTGGGTAAGTGGGGAGGGTCCCGTTCCCCGATCTGTGGCAAGGACCCCGGTGCCCCGTTCTCAGCCGTGCCCCACCTCGCCTCCTAGGTCCATCTGGCCACCTTCCTCAACCTGGGCAGCGTCGTGGCCGGCTCGGTGGCCTTCACCTTGGGCTTGATGGAGGTCATACCCCTGAACTACGAACCCTACTTCATTGATGAGGTCTGCAAGCACCGATCGGAGTACCAGCGTTACCCCTGGTGGGCAACTACCATCCCGCCGTACGACGAGAGGGGCCAACAGAAGAAGGAGTGTCAGGAGGCTCTCTTGGGGCTTGTGGTGAGTGTTTGTTCACCAGAGTGGGAGGCGGGCAGCGGCACCCCTTAGAAGACGGCAACCCCATGACGGGACCATCGACGTACCAGCTTCCCTTGGTCCGTCTGTCCCGAATGTCGGGATGAAGGACACGGAGGGCTCACCTGTCCTCAGACGGCTTCCGGTGTTGAGCTTCTGGGAGAAGGTACCCTTTGGTCCTCACAGATGGGCGTTCCCCCTTCCAACACCCTCCTTCCGCCTCCCCACGGACTCCCGGACGGTGCGGACAAAGCCCGGGAGTTGGTGGACTTTGCACTGGGTGCCTGCCGCGTGCACCTGCACAGCTTTCCCGCTGATTTGAGCCCTGCCCCCCTCTTTCTCCAGCACATGTGGAGCAGCATCCAGATCCTTCTGCTGATTGTGCACGTCGTCGCCATGGCCACCGCCCTCTTCTGCTTCGGATACGGCCTGCGCCGCCTGTGCTGCTCCTGCTGGGTACGTGGAGGGAAGGGCGCAGAGCTCCCGGCTCCAGTGGGCAGGGGCCGGATTGGACCCTCTGGAGGGCAGCCTCCCCCAATCCCAGGGATCCATACGGGGAAGGGGGGCATTTGCACCAGCCTGGAGTCCCCAGCTGTCGTCACTCCGGGTACTCCGGAAAGAGTCGCGCTTTTCCGAGAAGAGATCTTGGCAAGATCTGCCATGGGGCTTACCACATTCCCTTCTGGAACCGTGTTCCCCTTTGTGTCTGGCTCGGCGGACCGGCAGGGAAGGGCCGCTGGGAGAAGGGATGACTACACCGAAAGGGCGGGCAAACACGAGTGCGTGCAGCCGGGGCTCTGTTTGCACGAGCGGCGTGCACGAGCGCCTGCCGCTCACTTGAAGCGGAGCCTGCGTGCGTCCTCACCCGCCACTCACACCCCAGGCTCGCCGGCCGTCTCCGCGGCCCGGTTGCCGAAGTAGCAGGCCGCGGCTCACAGGTTGGGGACCTCTGCTCTGGAGGGATTGGGGGTGGGGTGGGGGGCTTGCTGGCCACTGGCTAATCCTGGGGAAGACGCGGCAATCTTTTTTTTTTTCTTTTCTCGTAGGGAGGCTGGCAGGACTACGTGACCTTGGAGGACTCAGACGCCTCTCTTGCGCCCGAAGAGCCGGGCAAAAAGCCGATCCCTGCCTGAGGGGCACGGAGGGAAGCCCCCCCACACTTACCCCTCACACCCCCCCAAACCCCACGCTGGCCTTTGGCTCTCCCACGGATCAAATAGCAGCTTCAGGACGTGCCAGCAGCCACCGCCAAACTCCGAAGTTCTCCGTTGCTCCTCACGCAAGCAGAGTCGTCCTGCACACCCGGCGAATAAAAGTAGCTTTTCTGGATTTGGGGGCTCCTGCCTTGTCTGGTCTCGGCCCAACGCCGGGCCGCCGGTGGGGGTGCGCGCGGAGCAGCGGGCCTCCCCCCCGTCCCCCTTAGTCTCAATTAGCACTGAGCCTTGAGCAAAAGTCTAATTGAGCACGAGCATTGTAGCCAATGAGCGCCTCTTACGCGTCCCAGCTTCTGCCAACCTAGCAGTTCGAAAGCACGTAAAAAATGCAAGGAGAAAAATAGGGACCACTCCGGTGGGAAGGGAACAGCGTTCCGTGCGCCTTTGGCGTCTAGTCATGCCGGCCACATGACCACGGAGACATCCTCGGACAAGTGCCGGCTCTTTGGCTTTGAAACGGAGATGAGCCCCTAGAGTCGGAAACGACTAGCACGGATGTGCGGGGGAACGTTTACCTTTTTGTTTGTATTGTAGCCAACCCGCACTTAGGCAAGAGCAAGCAGATGCGCGGGTATAGTAGTAGTAGTAGAGGTGGCACCTTGCTCCAGAGTGGCAACCGGGAGAGGGATCTCGGAGTCTGAGTGGACCATCCGTTAACTAGAACAAGTGTGCCGCAGCTGGCCAAAAAGGGCAACCCGGTGCTTAGGCTGCATTAACTAGAGGGATGGAATCGAGATCATGTGAAGCGTTACTACCGCGAGGCGGGCCATAAAGCAAGACACCAAGAATACATCCAAATGCTGCACGTCATCAATGTGAGGCAGGAAGAAAAATGCGTGCATTAGTTAGAAGAGGACCAAGGAAATGGAGAAATGCCAAACCACAAGTTCAACTGTAGGTCACCCCTCGTAGGCCAGCACCAAGTTTAGTTACCGCTTACCACATGTGTCTCGCTTGTAGCTAAACCACAAATGGAAGGCCGGAAACTTAGATGCTTCGCAAGACACCTGTGACCTTTGCTTGAGACAGGGTTGCAAGATATTTAGCTATAATCTAGGAACGCAAAGGCGGGGGGGCTAGAGTTGAGCTCGAAGGGGGCTTAGAATTCGTGTAACCCATCAGAGATCCTAAGTTACATTTCCGTGTTTTGCTGCTTTTGGAGACTATATATGTACTTGCTTTTCCATGACAAGGGTGTTCAGACATCGATGTTGCTTTTTGCTTGGAACCTTTTTGCGCAAAATAAACCAAACTTCTTTCGATTCCGGGGTCTGAGTCTCGTTGATTCTGCAACAACCGCTTTACAAGGCCTTGGTAAGGTGGCACGTGGAAGAGGGTAGCCAGTTTTTGGTCACCACGGTATACGAAAGATATTGGAAAGAGAAAAGCAACATCCATCCATTCATCCTGTATCCATCCATCCATCTCTTATGTATCCATCTCTCTCTTATCTAATCTACTCGGTGTATCTATCTACTCGGTACATCTAGCTATCTATATCTATGTTGAAGGGACGGGGTGGCTCAGCGGGTTAGGACGCTGAGCTTGTCGATCGGAAGGTCGGCAGTTTGGCGGGTCGAATCCCGAGCGCCGCGTAGCAGAGTGAGCGCCTGTTTACGCATCCCAGCTTCTGCCAACCTAGCAGTTCGAAAGCACGTAAAAAACGCAAGTAGAAAAATAAGGGACCGCTCCGGCGGGAAGGTCACAGCATTCCGTGCGCCTTTGGCGTCCAGTCATGCCGGCCACGTGACCACGGAGACGTCCTCGGACGAGCGCCGGCTCTTCGGCTTTGAAACGGAGATGAGCGCCGGCCCCTAGAGTCGGAAACGACTAGCACGCGTGTGTGGGGAGGAACCTTTACCTTACATCTGTCAGAATCCATTTATATCACACTCACAAATGTGTGTTTAAAATATTGTGCCTCCCCCCTGGATTCTGCCATCTTTGGAGGGGGAAGGAGAAGATGTTTATTCAGCCTGCCTGTAGGCTATCTTCAAATGGGGTTGAAGGGAGGGGGCTGAAACGGGAATCCTTAATATAGTGTCAAAATGTAACAGAGTGCCAGATCCTGTCTTGTATTTCCACAACCGATCTCATCCTAGTAAAAACTCCTTTTTGGACAAACCTGGCTCCAAGAGTTCTTATTTCCTAAGATGTGGATGGGGGGGGGTGTTTCCTGACTATCTGTATATCTATATGTACCTATCTCTATATCTCCTCTGCATATCTATCTACATCTATCTACTCTGTATATCTATATCTACCTATATCTAATCTACTCTGTATATCTATCTAATCTACTCTATATCTACTCCGTATATCTACCTATCTCTATCTAATCTACTCTATATCTATCCACTCTGTATATCTATGTCTATCTACTCTGTCTTTCTCTCTCCATCCCTCTATCTATCCTACCAACTTACATATCTATCTATCCTTCTTTCTGTCTCTCCGTCCCTCTATCTATCCTACCAACTTACATACCTTTCTATCCATCCATCTTTTTGTCTCTCCGTCCCTCTATCCTACCAACTTACATATCTTGCTATCTATCCATCTTTGTCTGTCTCTCCGTCCCTCTATCTATCCATCTATCCTACCAACTTACATATCTATCATCTATCCATCCATCCTTGTCTCTCCATCCCTCTATCTATCCTACCAACTTACATATCTATCTATCCATCTCTTTTTGTCTGTCTCTCCGTCCCTCTATCCACCTATCCTACCAACTTACATATCTATCATCTATTTATCTACTTACCTATCTATCTATCTATCTATCTATCTATCTATCTATCTATCTATCTATCTATCTATCTATCTATCTATCTTACATATCTATCTTTCTATCTATCTTTCTATCTATCCACCCACCCACCCATCATATCCATCAATCCTGTCTGTCTGTCTCTAACCATCCATCATATCTATCCATCCATCTGTCATCTCCGTCAACTGGGTGTCTGTCTCCATCCATCCATCCAATCTTATCCATCCCTCGTTCCCATCCTCCCTCTCTCTCCTTCCCTCCCTCCTTCCCCACCTTTGCCACACAAAAGCCAAGCAAGAAGTAGTCCAGGTGGGAGGGGCTGAAGACTCCCCCCTCCCCATTTATTCACTGAACGACTCATTGTTGAACGTCGTCGGTCCGGGGATCAGATGCGGCCGGTTCCTCCGCACCGCTCGCTCCCAAATTTGACAGGAGCCGCCCTCCCGGCTGCTGATTCCTCCTACTCCGGGGAGAACGGCTCCCGTTTTTGCCATCCCGGCTGCGTTTTCCTGGGTGTGTGTGTGTTGTGCGTTGTGTGTCCGTCCGCGCGCCCTCTTAGGCCGTCTTCTTCTTGACGTGGGCGCAGTCGTACTTGCCCCGCACGATCCGGACTTTGACGCCGGGCAGGTCCTGCTTGCGGCCGCCTTCCACCAGGACGGTCATGTGCTCTTGCAGGTTGTGGCCCTCGCCGGGGATGAAGGCCACCAGCTCTTTGCCCGTGCTCAGGCGCACCAGGGCGCACTTGCGGTTGGCCGAGTTGGGCTTCTTGGGCTTCCGGATCAGCGTCTTCAGCACTACCCCTTTCAGCTGCGGGCGGCCCTCCAGCGGGCCCGGCGGGGAGGGGGGGCGCTTGGGACGGCCCAGACGGTGCATCTGGCTCAGCGTGGCCATCCAGCGGGTCCCTACTGGAGGGAGGGAGAGGGCTGCGTCAGAGGGGGGGGAAAATCGGACCCCTCCCCGGCTGTTCCCCCCTCCCGGTACCTTATTCCCCCTGACACTCAGGTGCCACCCCCCCCAGAAAAGCCCAGGTCCCCCCAGATCCCTCCCGCCGCTCCATCTCTCCCCATACCTCACCCCCCCCGAACCCGAAGCTCCGCCCACACTCCCAGGTTACCCTGCCACCTCCCCCACCGGGGATTCAGCTGCCCCATCCTCTACTGCCCACCTCCCACTCCCAAGATCCTCCCTGCCGCCACCTGCCCCCCCCAGTTCATCAGGAAGCTCCCCGAATCGCAAGACCAGCTAGCCACCCCGCCAAAGCCAGGACCCACAATGCCCCCCCCAAATCGCCCCCCCAGCTATCCCCCCCTCCAGGACGCTCCTCCCCTGCCCAGGACCCTCCCCCTGGTTTTGCCCCCCCCACCCTAAGCTCCACCCACATTTCTAGCTGACCCCGACCTCTAGGAACCCGAATGCCCCCCAAACCCCCCTCCCCAGGACCCTCCCACCTCAAGCTCCGCCCACATTTCTAGCTCACTCCGCTCCCCAGGACCCACAATGCCCCCTCCAAAACCCTCCCCCTGGATTCCCCCCCACCCTAAGCTCCACCCACATTTCTAGCTGACCCCGCCCCCTAGGAACACTAATGCCCCCCCCAAATCCCTCTCCCCAGGACCCTCCCACCCCCAGCTCCGCCCACATTTCTAGCTCACTCTGCCCCCCCAGGACCCACAATGCCCCCCCAAATCACCCCCCAGCAATCCCCCCTCCACGACCTTCCTCCCCTGCCTAGGACCCTCCCCTTGGTTCCGCCCCCACCCTAAGCTCCGCCCACATTTCTAGCTCACTCTGCCCCCCCAGGACCCACAATGTTCCCCCAAATCACCCCCCCCAGCAATCCCCCCTCCAGGACCCTCCTCCCCTGCCTAGGACCCTCCCCTTGGTTCCGCCCCCAACCTAAGCTCCGCCCACATTTCTAGCTGACCCCGCTCCCCAAGGACCCCCAATGCCCCCCAAATCCCCCCTCCAGGACCCCCCTCCCCTTCCCAGGACCCTCCCCCTGGTTTGGCCCCCCCACCCTAAGCTCCGCCCACATTTCTAGCTGACCCCGCCCCCCAGGACCCCCAATGCCCCCCAAATCCCCCCTCCAGGACCCCCCTCCCCTTCCCAGGACCTCCCCCTGGTTTGGCCCCCCCACCCTAAGCTCCGCCCACATTTCTAGCTGACCCCGCCCCCCAGGACCCCCAATGCCCCCCAAATCCCCCCTCCAGGACCCCCCTCCCCTTCCCAGGACCCTCCCCCTGGTTTGGCCCCCCCACCCTATGCTCCGCCCACATTTCTAGCTGACCCCGCCCCCCAGGACCCACAATGCCCCGCAAATCCCCCCTCCAGGACCCCCCTCCCCTTCCCAGGACCTCCCCCTGGTTTGGCCCCCCCACCCTAAGCTCCGCCCACATTTCTAGCTGACCCCGCCCCCCAGGACCCCCAATGCCCCCCAAATCCCCCCTCCAGGACCCCCCCTCCCCTCCCCATTCCCAACCCACCCCACCCCCAGGACCCCCCCCAAATATCCCCCCAGGACTCCACCCCCCTCTTTTCCCCCCCCTGCACCTCGTCCCAGGAAGAGCCCGACAGCCGCCATGAGTCCCGGCGAGCAGACAAGTTTCGCCGGAAACCAGGGGAGGCGGAAGTGGGGGCTTGGCCGGCCGCTCTCTCCGCCGGCCGGCTCGGGAAAGCGGTCTTCCGGCCGCTCCGGCCGCGCCTCTCGCTGGTAAGCGCGGCAACGGCCGGAAGTCTTCCCTCCCTCGGCCCTCTTTCGTTCCTGGCCAGGCGGGGACTTCAACTCCCAGGAGGCTCCGCGCCGGGCCCTCGCCGCCGCCGCTTCCGAAGAAGAATCTGAGCGCTCGGAAGGAGAGTCCGAGCATGCGCAGACGGCGCTTCGCGGCAAGGAATGGAAGGGGTGGGGGACTTCAACTCCCAGAATCCCACAGCCAAGATGGCTGGCTCAGGAACTCTGGGAGTTGAAGTCTGCCAGTCATCGAAGGGACCAGCTCGCCTTCTCAGAATAAACCTCAATTTTAATAAACCAAACCCTGCCCCAGGCAGCCAGGAATTCTGGGAGTTGGAGTCCGAGAGTCCTCTCAAGGGGGCCATAGTTAGATAAGATAAGATAAGCCTTTATTGTCTTTTTTTTTTACTGTGGGCACAACGGCGCACATCAAAACGAAATTTAGTTGCCCGCTCTCAAAGCGGAACACATACATGACACACGCCTAAAACCTACTGTATACAACATATGTATAGACCCACACCCCTACATATACACAACAAATAAATGTGAAATACTGTCCATCTTGCACATGGGGTTGGACTAGATGCCCTCCGAGGTCCCTTCCAGCTATTCTATTCTATTCTATTCTATTCTATTCTATTCTATTCTATTCTATTCTATTCTATTCTATTCTATTCTATTCTATTCTATTCTATCACTCTGCTCTCCTGTAAGGTTCTCCTGCTTGCACATGGGGTTGGACTAGATGACCTCTGAGGTCCCTTCCAGCTATTCTATTCTATTCTATTCTATTCTATTCTATTCTATTCTATTCTATTCTATTCTATTCTATTCTATTCTATTCTATCTATTCTATTCTATTCTATTCATTCTACTGTTCTATAAGGGTCTCCTGCTTGCACATGGGGTTGGACTAGATGCCCTCCGAGGTCCCTTCCAGCTATTCTATTCTATTCTATTCTATTCTATTCTATTCTATTCTATTCTATTCTATTCTATTCTATTCTATTCTATCACTCTGCTCTCCTGTAAGGTTCTCCTGCTTGCACATGGGGTTGGACTAGATGACCTCTGAGGTCCCTTCCAGCTATTCTATTCTATTCTATTCTATTCTATTCTATTCTATTCTATTCTATTCTATTCTATCTATTCTATTCTATTCTATTCATTCTACTGTTCTATAAGGGTCTCCTGCTTGCACATGGGGTTGGACTAGATGCCCTCCGAGGTCCCTTCCAGCTATTCTATTCTATTCTATTCTATTCTATTCTATTCTATTCTATTCTATTCTATTCTATTCTATTCTATTCTATTCTATTCTACTGTTCTATAAGGGTCTCCTGCTTGCACATGGGGTTGGACTAGATGACCTCCGAGGTCCCTTCCAGCTATTCTATTCTATTCTATTCTATTCTATTCTATTCTATTCTATTCTATTCTATTCTATTCTATTCTATTCTATTCTACTGTTCTATAAGGGTCTCCTGCTTGCACATGGGGTTGGACTAGATGACCTCCGAGGTCCCTTCCAGCTCTGTGATTCCAGGCTGATCGCATCTCTGCCCTTTGCCCTGTCATCGCTCGGTCCAGGAGACACACACACACACACACACACACACACACACACAGACGCACACCCGTGCAGGAGGGGTTGGGGTGGGGAGATGATGATGATGATGATAATGATGATGATAATAATAATAATAATAATAATAATAATAATAATAATAATAATAATAATAATAATAAAAACAACAAAACAACAGTAATAATAATAATAATAACAACAACAATAATAATAACAATAATAATAATAATAATAATAATAATAATAATAATAATAATAATGCAAAACAACAGTAATAATAACAGTAACAGTAATAATATTTATTTATTTATATTTAAGAGCCTTGGTGGAGCAGTGGGCTGATGCCTCCTTAAGTAACACCAGCTGCCTGCAATTAGTGCAGGTTCGCATCCCACCAGGCTCAAGGTTGACTCAACCTTCCGTCCTTCCGAGGTCGGTAAAATGAGGACCCAGATTGTTGGGGGCAATTAAGCTGACTTTGTAAAAATGCCGCTGGGTGTGTGTGTGTGAAAGCCCTAACAAGCAGGCCTATACATAGAATGAAGGCTACTGCTAAGCTTGTAAGCCGCCCTGAGTCTCCGCCAGGGGGAGCTGCTGGTCGGAGACGACCCAAAGTGGGGGTGGGTGGGTGGGAGGAAAGGGGGAGGGGCTTCGGCCAGGGGTGGGTGGGTGGGCGGAGACCCCCGCGCGGGGTCCGCCGGGAGTTGTAGTCCTCCCTCCCTCCCTCCCCCAACAAAGGCATCGGCGGCCGAGGATCACCTCTCCAAGTCTCCGTGCGCCCTGGGCGCACGGCGGTGTGTGTGTGTGTGTGTGTGTGTGTGTGTGTGTGTTGTGTGTGTGTGTCTGTGTGTGTGGGGGAGGGTCTCTTGGCGTCCCCCCCCCCGTTTCCTCCTCGGACCGGCCGGCCAGGTAGGCCTCTGGGGCAGGGGAGGGGAAGGAAAAAGGCTCCTTGCAAAAGGGGGGGGGTCGCTGCCCCCCACCCCAGCTAACTTTATATAAATAAAATAATAATAATAATAATAATAATAATAATAATAATAATAATAATAATAATAATTATTATTATTATTATTATTATTATTATTATTATTATTATTATTATTATTATTATTACCTGCCAGATCCCTCCCAACTCTTGTCCTTCTGTGATTCTCTCAGGCTCTCCCACTGGAGGAGGGGGGCTGGACTAGATGACCTCCAAGGTCCCTTCCAACTTATTATTATTATTATTGTTATTATTGTTATTTATTATTATTATTATTATTATTATTATTATTATTATTATTATTATTATTATTAAATTATTGTTATTTAATTATTGTTATTTACTATTATTATTATTATTATTAATTATTATTATTATTATTATTATTAATTATTTCCTGCCAGATCCCTCCCAACTCTTGTCCTTCTGTGATTCTCTCAGGCTCTCCCACTGGAGGAGGGGGGCTGGACTAGATGACCTCCAAGGTCCCTTCCAACTTATTATTATTATTATTATTATTATTATTATTATTATTATTATTATTATTATTATTATTATTCCCCACACACACGCACACACACCCCACCCCGGGCAGGGCCGTTTGGGGAGCTCCGAGGGCGCCCCTGCCGGAGAGCTGAAGCGCCCCTTGAGGCTTTTTTGGGGGGGCTGGGGGGTGGGGGGGCGCCCTGTTCCTCCCTTTGTCGCCCCCCCCACCCAGCCTTCCTCATCGGACCGGTGGGGGAGAGGGAGGGGAGGCTCCTTGCCAAAGGGGGGGGCGCTGCCTTCCCATCTACTTGCCCCCCCCTGCCTACTTGGCCCCCCCACACCTACTTGACCCCCCCCACTTACTTGTCCATGCTGGAGGCTCCTGGCAAAAGTGGGGGGGCTGCCTTCCCATCTACTTGCCCCCCCACCTACTTGCCTCCCCATTTGCCCATCCTGGAGGCTCCTGGCAAAAGAGGGGGGGTGCTGCCTTCCCATCTACTTGCCCCCCCCAACTATTTGCCCATCCTGGAGGCGGCCTCCTAACCCCGAAGACCCCCACCCCCACCCAGAGCCGATTCTTGGGAGAGTTCCGCTGGAGCCTGCAGAGTTGGAAGGGACCTGGAAGGTCATCTAGTCCAGCCCCCTGCAGGACATCAGAAGGGTCGCCCCCCCCGGGGGAAAAAAAGTCGCTGACCAAGCAGCCCACTTCCAGGGGCGCCCGATCCTCCCGCTTTCCCCCCCCCCACGCACACACACCGACTCGTGCAGGGTGGACTCGCCCTTCGCAGCCTCAGGGCCCCCACCTCCCCGCTGTGCGTCAGCCAAGGGGGTCGTACCCCGGAGGGCTCGGAGAGAAGAGGGGTGGGGGTCTCTGGGACTGGGCTGGTGGAATTAGCTCTATTCTGATTGATTGATCGATCGATTGATCGATTGAAATGGCCCCGGGCAGGGGTAGGCAACCTTGGTCCTTTCAGGACTTCTGGACTTCAATACCCAGAATTCCTGAGGTGGCCGTGCTGGCTGAGGAATTCTAGGAGTTTAAAGTCCACGCCTCCTCAAAGAGCCAAGGTCCCCCCACCCCCTGGCCTAGGGTCTGCTGCTGGAGCAGGGGGTTGGACTAGATGACCTTCCAGGTCCCTTCCAACTCTGTTACTCTATGATTCTGTAAGGGTGTTCTGCTTGAGCAAGGGGTTGGACTAGATGACCTTCCAGTGCCCTTCCAACTGTTCTTCTATGATTCAGTAAGAGGGTCCTGCTGGAGCAATGGGTTGGACTAGATGACCTCCAAGGTCCCTTCCAGCTCTATTTTGATTGATTGATTTAGGGGAAAAGCGAGGGGCATCTAGGAAGCAGCGAAGGCTGCTCGAGCAATGGGTTGGACTAGATGACCTTCCAGGTCCCTTCCAACTCTGTTACTCTATGATTCTGTAAGGGTGTCCTGCTGGAACAATGGGTTGGACTAGATGACCTTCCAGGTCCCTTCCAGCTGTTATTCTATGATTCTGTAAGGGTGTTCTGCTCGAGCAATGGGTTGGACTAGATGACTTTCCAGGTCCCTTCCAACTCTGTTACTCTATGATTCTGTAATGGTGTTCTGCTCGAGCAATGGGTTGGACTAGATGACCTTCCAGGTCCCTTCCAACTGTTATTCTATGATTCTGTAAGGGTGTCCTGCTCAAGCAATGGGTTGGACTAGATGACCTTCCAGTGCCCTTCCAACTGTTCTTCTATGATTCAATAAGAGGGTGCTGCTCGAGCAAGGGGTTGGACTAGATGACCTCCAAGGTCCCTTCCAGCTCTATTTTGATTGATTGATTTAGGAGGGAAAGTGAGGGGCATCTAGGAAGCAGCGAAGGCTACTTTGGGGTTTCCCCCTGAAACGAATGGCCAGCAGGAAAGCGTCAACTAGTCCTTTGAAGTATGACCGCAAGCGAGCCCAAAATTTCTCTTGCTTAGCAAGACAGCCGCCTGTTTCGCCCCGTTTTGTGACCTTTTCTTCCTCCTGCAGTCCTTCAGTGAATCATCGCAGTAATCAAATGACTCACAAGGTCATTGTGTGAATCGGGCTTCCCCCGTGGACTTGGCTTGCCGGAAAGTCGCAAAAAGGGGATCGCGGGACCCCGGGACGCTGCGACCGTCATAAATGTGCGCCGGTTGCCAAGCGCCTGAATTTTGCTCACGCGACCGCGGGGGATGCTTCGCAGTCGTAAGTGTGAAAAGCGGTCGTTAAGTCCCTGTTTTTCAGTGCCGTATACAAATTAAATTAATAAATAATAAATAAATAAATAAATAAATAATTTCGAACGGTCGCTAAACGAATGTTGGCAGATCGAGGCATATCGGTGATGTGGGTTAGTCCTGAAGTGGAAATATTCTCGCTGATGTTCCGGCTTTCCAGCCGAACACCCGGGTTTTGTGGGGGTCCAGGCTGGGAAAGGACAGGGACCCTCTCCTTGATTCTGATTGTGTTGGGGTTTTTTTTCTCCATTCTCCTTCATTCATGCCATCTCTCCTGCCCCGGACAGGATTCGTTAATGTGACCCTTTTGGTCAGAGAAGAGAGACGGGACAGCTGGCCGCTACGGGAAGATGGAGACCCCTTGGGCAAGACCCAAACTTGCCAATCCAGGTGAGATTACCTTTCGGGGGGGTGTCCCTTGGAATTGGGGTGATCCGGGTGAGGAAAGGTACACAGGAGGTGGTGGCGAGGGGAGAGCATCTGGCTGGATTGCAAATTCTGTTTACCCTCACCTGTCCTCACCTTACAGCCACGAGTCAGCCCGACATTTTATGTTGTCTACGGGAAGCATGGAGCAGGTTTTGCCCCCTTTTTTTATGACCTCCCTTGCCTCCGTTGCTGAGTAAATCCCTGCAGTTATTAAGCTGACAACCCGGTGGTGAAGTGAATCCAGCGTCCCCATTGACTTTGCTTGTCAGAAAGTCGCGAAATGGGGATCGATCGCCTGATCTCCGGGACGCTGCGACCGTCGTAAATACGAGTCAGCTGCCAAGGGTCCGCGTTTCGGTTTCATGACCATGGGGATGTGCGAAGAGCGGTCCCCAGTTGCGTTTTTTTTTCCCTGCCGTCTGCCAAACGAACCGTTGAAAGTCGAGGAGTATCAGCATCTCCCCGATCGGTCTTTTGCTCACGGGTTTCTTCCCTGGTCCTTGGCATCCGTGGCACCCCGGAGCGGAACCATCCCCTCTGACGGACAGCAGAGACCCCTTTCCCTGGCGAGAAAAGTCCTGGTGACCCTTGGGGGGGTCTCTTTGGAGTGACCGGCAGGAAAGCCTCCCTGTAGAGCAGGGGTGTCAAATTGCCGGCCTGCGGGCTGGACGTGTCGTGCAGAAGCCGCACCGCCGCACCCACCCGATTGCCGGCAATGGCAAAACTCTCCCCGATACGTCGTTCGACGTCGCGGGTTTGCCATGTCTGCTGTACAGGGAGGAGGGCTGTGCGTCTCATGTGTGCATGTGTGTGTGTGTGTATGTGTGTGTGTGTGTGTGTGTCTTCCTGCCTGCCTGCGGCAGCCTTTTGTTCCAGAGGTGGCGGATCCCTCGTTGGGCGCCACGCTGTGCCGCCATTCCCCTTCCCTTCTCCTTGGTAGGGATTGACTTTTAGCTAGTCTTTTTGGAGGAGGGGGCTTCTTACTCAGGCAAAACCTACTTTGTATTCTGACAGACATCCCCGACCCCGATTTGCTTGGGGGAGGGGAGGTAGCGGAGTAAAAGAAGGGTGGGGGATCCTGGCTGCCCGGCAAGAAGTGGGAGACTTCTTACTCCCGGTTGGCCAGGGGCAGGGCTTTTTTTCTCATAGAACGCTCAGAACGGAGTTCCGTCACCTTTTTCTTTTACAAAAAAAGCACTGGCCGGGGGTATCAAAGCCCCGTCTCCTTTCTTTTTGCGGGGGGGACCGGTTGGACCTTGGCATCCCAACTTCACGGGGCGGCGGCGAGGGGGGAGGGTAAGGAGGATCCGAACTGTGTGCCCCGTGCCTTGACCGCGCCCCTCCCCCAACTCCCTTCAGGGGCCAAAGTGAAAGAGGAGCCGGGGGAGGAGTTGCGCATCGGGCGTCCCCGAGACCTGGCCGAGGGAGAGACGTTCTCGCCATCAGGTAAGGCCCGGGAGCGAAAAGAACGAACCAGCGGAACAGCTTGCCACCAGAAGATGCACTGGGGGGGAGGGGGGAGGGGGAGGGGAGTTGTCTTCCAAAAAAGATCAAGATGGCCGTTTCGTCCAGAACGGGGTACGGTTCTCCTGCTGGAGCAGGGGGTTGGACTAGAAGACCTCCGAGGTCCCTTCCGCCTGTGTGGTTCTCCTCTTCTGGATAATGTAGGAGGAACCTCGCGGAATCATAGGATCGCAGAGCCGGGAGGGATCTTAGAGGTCATCTAGTCCAACCCCCCTACTCGAGCAAGAGACCCTTCCCCAATGACAGAATCGGGGAGTTGGAAGGCACCTGGGAGGTCATCTAGTCCAACCCCCTGCTCCAGCAGGAGACCCTCACAGAATCGCAGAATGGCAAAGAGTTGGAAGGGACCGCAGAGGTCATCTAGTCGAACCCCCTACTCGAGCAAGAGAGCCTTCCCCAATGACAGAATCACAGAGTTAGAAGGGACCGCGGAGGTCATCTAGCCCAGCCCCCTGCCCAAGAAGAGACAGAATTACAGAAGCGCAGAATAACAAAGTTGGAAGGGACCTAGGAGGTCATCTAGTCCAACCTCCTCCCTTACAGAAACGTAGAATGACAGAATGGGAGGGGACTTTAGAGGTCACATAGTCCAGCCTCATACTCAAGAAAGAGACCCTTCCAGAATCATCAGATAACAGAGCTGGAAGGGACCTCGGAGGTCATCTACTCTAACCCCCTGCTCCAGCAGGAGACCCTCACAGAATTTGCAGAATGGCAAGAGTTGGAAGGGACCTTAGAGGTCATCTAGTCGAACCCCCTCCTCAAGCAAGAGACCCTTCCCCAATTACAGAATTGCAGAGTTGGAAGGGACCTCGGAGGTCATCTAGTCCAACCTCCTCCCTGAGCAGGAGAACCGTACAGAAACATAGAAGAACAGAATTGGAGGGCACTTCAGAGGTCATCTAGTCAAACCTCATACTCAAGAAAGAGACCCTTCCTGAATCACAGAATGACAGAGCTGGAAGGGCACCTCGGAGGTCATCTAGTCCAACCTCCCCTCTGAGCAGGAGACCCTTGCAGAAACATAGAATAACAGAATTGGGGGGGGACTTTAGAGGTCATCTAGTCAAACCTCATACTCAAGAAAGAGACCCTTCCAGAATCATAGCAGGGCAGAGCTGGAAGGGACCTCGGAGGTCCTCTAGTCTAACCTTCTGCTCAAAGCAGGAGACCCAACACCATTTCGGACCGATGGGGCTGTCCAATCTCTTCTCGCAAGCCGTCTTCCCTGGGGTGGGGTTCACGAAAGACACCAGACGGGGACACCCTGACGCTTGCTCCGGGGAAGCGCGCCACCTGCCTCGGGTGGAGAAGCTGCAATCACACAACCGTGGGTTTTGTTCCAGAGATCCGGCCCGAGCTTGTGATCAAGGAGGAATCGGAGGATCCTTCCTACCGCGCCGGTCTCCGGGAGGAGAGCGACGAGGAAGCCAGCAGCGATTCCTGTGAGTTGGCCGGCCTCGTGGCTGGAGCAATGGAACCCGGGGTGGGTGGTCTTTTCCCCCTGTGGGACTCCAGTCCCGTTGCCCCCTCCCCTTGGTGACCCACCTTTTTGCCCCCCCCATCCCCAGCTGACCCCAATCCTGACGTTATTGTGAAGATGGAACTGGACGAGGACGACAAGGCGTTCAACCCGCTTTTGGTCGCCCAGCGTGGGGCTTGCGAGTTGCCTTTACTTTGTAAGTCGTTAACAGCTTAAATCCTCGACGTACCGCGTTCCGATCCCAGATCCCTCGGGTAATTCTCTTTTTCTCCGCCAGCCGGCGGCCTGGAGCCGAGTCCCAGCGCACCGCGGGGAAAGCTGAGCCAGGAGCCGTGCGGAAAGCGGGTGGAAGCAACTCCTTCCCGGGTCCGCCCCAAGAGGAAGCCCGGGGCAGCTCCAAGGGCGCCAACGAGCTCCCCTGGGGTTCAGGATGTGGCCCCGGTACCCGCCTCCGATCCCGGACGATCCCCCGTGGAAAAGCTGACCAGCATCGTCTCCGGCGGGACTGAGGCCTACCGGCGCCCCGAGCGGCCCTTCGCCTGCAGCGTCTGCAGGAAGCGTTTCCCGCACCGAGGCAACCTGGTGACCCACCTGCGGGTCCACACGGGGGAGAGGCCCTTCCCCTGCGCCGAGTGTGGGAAGCGCTTCAGCCAGAAGGGAGACCTGATGCGCCACCGGCGGGTCCACACGGGGGAGAAGCCCTTCGGCTGCCCCATTTGCGGCAAGAGCTTCTGCTCCAAGCAGACTTTCGTCCTGCACCAGCGCATCCACACCGGCGAGAGGCCCTTCTCTTGCCTCGAGTGTGGGAAGCGCTTCAACCACAAGGCCAACTTCCTCACCCACCAGAAGATCCATCGGGGCGAGCGGCCCTTTGTCTGCGGCGATTGTGGCAAGGGCTTCTGCGCGCGGAAGACCTTCCTCCTCCACCAGAAGATCCACGTGGGCGAGCGGCCCTTTGCCTGCGCCGACTGCGGGAAGAGCTTCAGCCGTAACGGGGACCTCACCCGGCACCAGCATATCCACACCGGCCAGCGGCCCTTCGCCTGCGCCGACTGTGGGAAGAGCTTCAGCCACAACGGCGAGCTGATCAAGCACCGGCGCATCCACACCGGCGAGAAGCCCTTCTCCTGTGCCGAGTGTGGGAAGAGCTTCAACCGCAAGGGCACCCTGGTCACCCACCAGCGCATCCACACCGGGGAGCGGCCCTTCGTCTGCGGCGAGTGCGGCAAGACCTTCAACCTGAAGACCACCCTGATGAAGCACCGGCGCATCCACACCGGCGAGCGGCCTTTCGCCTGCCTGGAGTGCGGGAAGAGCTTCAAGTACAAGGGGAATCTGCGGACTCATCAGCTGACGCACACGGTGGAACGGGTGTATCCGTGCACCGAGTGCGGCCTCGTCTTCGGCCAGCGGAAGCAGCTGAAGGGGCACCAGGCAGCTCACGCGGGGGACTGCTTGCCGCCCTGCTACGGGGAGGACGGCAAGGACGGGAACCCCTTCCTCCCAGTGCACCCGCTCCTCTCCTGCTCTCCACTTCCCGTGCCTCTGGAGACCTTGGCCAAATTCAAGCCGGACTCCGGCTGCAAAGGCCTCAAACTTCAGGAGCCTGACCCTTAAATTTTCTCAAGAAGGGAAGGCAGTGTTTTAGTTTATCTTGCGGGACACCATTTTGTGTGGCGAACGAGGGCAGCAACCTACCCTGTCCGGCAGCCGGAGAGAGGGCTGGGAGCGAAGGACGCTGGGATGGTGGATGTGTACGGGCATAGTGTCCAGCTCAGGGTGGACGTTCTCCAAATTCTTAGCTTAGCAAACCGTCCACTTCCTAGGTCAGAGGTTCCTCACCACCCCCACCCCCACCCAAATCTTTTGGGCACCGGGGACCGGTTCCACGGAGGGAGGTTTTCCCGTCGACCGTAAGGTGCGCGGTTTTCGTGTGCTCGCCCGCATCCCACAGAGGGGGCTTTGCTGGTTTGGGTGGACCGCTTGCTGGCGTGCCGTGGCCCGGTTCCGGTTGGCGGACCCGTGGGTTGGGCACCCTTGTCCTACAAGGAGGAGGAAGGCTCCGAGGCCGTGAGAGTAACGTGGCTCAGTAGGAGCAACCTCAAAGGAAGGTAGTAAAGGAGGAAGTAGTTTTTCGGAAACCGGGACCGGCCGTTCCCCCCTCCGGGCTGCAACTGGCAGGCTAGCCAAAGTCAATAAAGCGCCAATAAAGTTCCAGAGGAAATGGCTGACGTTGGTCTTTTGGGGGGAGGGCGAGGAGGAGGAGGAGGAGGAGGAGGAGGAGGAGGTGATGGCTCCACTGGTGGGGGGAGGGAGACTCTGCTGACCGGGATGGGCAGAAGCCGACATTACATCTGGAAAGTGGAAGGACCCATCTGAACAGGGCTGGGCTACTCAAAGTAGGCCCAAACCTTCAAAGCTTGGCAGGCCTGGCTGGGGGAGGGAGGGGGGAGTGGAAACACGCCATGGGAGGGGTGGGTTGACTGACTGACTGACTGACTGACTGACTGATTGATTGCCTGCCTGATTGATTGATTAACTGGCTGGCTGGCTGGCTGATTGATTGTTTGACTGTGATTGATTAACTGACTGACTGGCTGATTGACTGATTGATTGTTTAACTGGCTGGCTGGCTGATTGGTTGTTTGACTGTGATTGACTGACTGGCTGGCTGGCTGATTGACTGATTGATTGATTGGCTGGCTGGCTGATTAATTTATTGACTGACACTGATTAACTGATTGATTGATTAATGGGCTGGCTGATTGATTGATTGATTGACTGATTAATTGATTAACTGAATGACTGAATGGCTGATTGATTAATTGATTGATTTATTGATTAATTAATTGATTAATTAATTATTAATTAACTGACTGAATGACATTGATTGATTAACTGACTAGGTGATTGACTGACTGATTAATTGGCTGGCTGGCTGATTGACTGATTGATTAACTGGCCGGCTGGCTGATTGATTGACACTGATTAACTGATTGATTGATTAACTGGCTGATTGATTGATTGATTAACTGAATGGCTGGCTGGCTGGCTGATTGTTTGTTTATTTATTTATTTATTATTATTATTATTGATTGATTGATTGATTGATTGGACTTATATGCTGCCCTATCTCCCGAAGGACTCAGGGTGGCTAACAACAATAAAAGACAACGATACAAAAGTTCAAAAGAATTAAATTAACAGCCCCAATAAAATACATTACAATTGAAGTTAAAAATTAAAAAACATTTTAAAATCCCTGTCGTCAGTCCAGGTCAGCCTGATGGAAAAGAAGTGTTTTAAGTGTTTTAATTGATTGATTAACTGACTGAATGACATGATTGATTGATTGATTGATTGATTGATTCATTAACTGACTAGGTGATTGACTGATTGGCTGGCTGGCTGATTAATTGATTGACTGAATGACACTGATTAACTGATTAACTGGCTGGCTGATTAATTGATTGACTGAATGACTGTGATTAACTGATTAACTGGCTGGCTGATTAATTGATTGACTGAATGACTGACTGTGATTAACTGATTGATTAACTGGCTGGCTGATTAATTGATTAACTGAATGACACTGATTAACTGATTGATTAACGGGCTGGCTGATTAATTGATTGACTGAATGACACTGATTAATGGATTGATTAACTGAATGACTGATTAAATGGCTGGCTGGCTGGCTGATTAATTGATTGATTAGCTGACTGAATGACATTGATTGCCCGATTGATTAACTGGCTGATTGAGTGACTGACTGACTGATCGATTAATTGGCTGGCTGGCTGATTAATTGATTAACTGAATGACTGTGATATACTGATTGATTGATTAAATGGCTGGCTGATTAATTGATTAACTGAATGACTCATTGATTGATTAATTGACTGACTGATTGCCTGCCTGATTGATTGATTGATTGATTGATTGACTGACTGACTGGTGGATAGATTGATTGAGTGACTGATTGGCTGGCTGGATGACATTGATTAATTAGCTGATTGGCTGGCTGGCTGGTTGGCTTGTGGATTGATTGACACAAGGTCAGGGCTCCCTCCTGGGGGCGGGGAAATGCCTTCTGTGTTTATGTGAAAAGCTGAACATGTGTCTGTCACTCAAGCTGTCTTTGATGCCAGCCCCCCTCCCTTCACCCCTCCCCTTTGGCGCCCCCCCCAGGCCTGGGCCTGTTTGAAGGGGGGGCTGCCAAAGCAGAAAGAAGGAAGAATTTAATGAAAAGAAGGGCCAGGGGTGACACGACAGCAACCTTACAATATTGGGGGGGGGCTGCCCCAAAGAAGGGGGTGGGGGGTTTCCCACCTTTTCTCCAAAGCCCCCCCAAAGGCCAGACGAGAAGCAACGGATGGAAACGGATCAAGGAGAGAAGCAACCGGGAACGAAGGAGGAACTTCCGAACGGGGAAGGCAATTCACCAGTGGAACTGCTGGCCACCGGACGTGGGGGGGGGGGCAGGGGCTCCACCGCTGGAGGTTTCGAAGAAGAGACTGGGAGCGCCAACTTGTCTGAAACGGTATAGGGTCTCCTGCTTGAGCAGGGGGTTGGACTGGATGACCACCGGGGTCCCCTCCAACTCTGCCATTCTATGTAAGGGTTTCCTGCTCGAGCAGGGGGTCAGACTGGATGACCTCTGAGGTCCCTTCCAGCTCTGTCCTATGATTCTGTAAGGGTCTGCTGCTTGAGCAGGGGGTTGGATTGGATGACCTCCGAGGTCCCTTCCAGCTCTGTCCTTCTATGATTCTGTAAGGGTCTGCTGCTTGAGCAGGGGGTCAGACTGGATGACCTCTGAGGTCCCTTCCAGCTCTGTCCTATGATTCTGTAAGGGTCTGCTGCTTGAGCAGGGGGTTGGACTGGATGACCTCCGAGGTCCCTTCCAACTCTTTCCTTCTATGATTCTGTAAGGGTCTGCTGCTTGAGCAGGGGGTTGGACTGGATGACCTTCGAGGTCCCTTCCAGCTCTGTCCTTCTATGATTCTGTAAGGGTCTGCTGCTTGAGCAGGGGGTTGGACTGGATGACCTCTGAGGTCCCTTCCCGCTCTGTCCTTCTATGATTCTGTAAGGGTCTGCTGCTTGAGCAGGGGGTTGGACTGGATGACCTCTGAGGCCCTTTTCAGCTCTGTGACTCTGTAATTCTGTGAGGGTCTCCTGTTCGAGCAAAGAGTTGGACTAGATGACCACCGGGGTCCCTTCCCGCTCTGTCCTCCTATGATTCTGTAAGGGTCTGCTGCTTGAGCAGGGGGTTGGATTGGATGACCTCCGAGGTCCCTTCCAACTCTTTCCTTCTATGATTCTGTAAGGGTCTGCTGCTTGAGCAGGGGGTTGGACTAGAAGACCTCCGGGGTCCCTTCCAACTCTGCCATTCTATGTAAGGGTTTCCTGCTCAAGCAGGGGGTCAGACTGGATGACCTCTGAGGTCCCTTCCAACTCTGTCCTTCTATGATTCTGTAAGGGTCTGCTGCTTGAGCAGGGGGTTGGACTAGAAGACCTCCGGAGTCCCTTCCAACTCTGCCATTCTATGTAAGGGTTTCCTGCTCAAGCAGGGGGTCAGACTGGATGACCTCTGAGGTCCCTTCCCGCTCTGTCCTTCTATGATTCTGTAAGGGTCTGCTCCTTGAGCAGGGGGTTGGATTGGATGACCTCCGAGGTCCCTTCCAGCTCTGTCCTTCTGCGATTCAGGAATGGTCTGCTGCTTGAGCAGGGGGTTGGACTGGATGACCTCCGAGGTCCCTTCCCGCTCTGTCCTCCTATGATTCTGTAAGGGTCTGCTGCTTGAGCAGGGGGTTGGATTGGATGACCTCTGAGGCCCCTTCCAACTCTTGCCATTCTCTGTAAAGTTTTCCTGCCCGAGCAGGGGGCCAGACTGGATGACCGCCAGGGTCCCTTCCAACTCTTGTCATTCTCTGTCATTCACATGGCACCAGCGAACCTCAGTCAGGATTTCTCAGGTAAGGGGGGAGGAGGAGGAGGAGGAGGGGGAGGAGGAGGAGGAGGAGGAGGAGGAGGAGGAGGAGGAGGAGGGGAGGAAATGAGGAAAAGCAGGAAAAGAGAAGAGGAAGCGGAGGATGGAATGCAGGAAAAAAAGGAAGAGGGAAGGACAAGGAAGAGGGAGGAGGGGAAAGTTGAGGGAGGAGAGCGAGAAGGGGGAGAAAAAAGCAGGAGGAGGAGACGGGAAGGGTGAGAGGAGGAGTAAGAGGAGGAGGAAAAGCAGAAGGAGAAAGAGACTCGCTTAACAAATCGCCGCCAAAAAAAGCCACCAGGCACGCGGCTGTCTCGCTTTACGCCAGCCCTGACTTACAGCGGTAACGGGCAGCCTCCATCCCGGCCGTTAAGGTGGCGGGACTGTCGGTAAGCGAGCTTGTCGGCTGACCTCACGCTACCGCGGGACGTCAAGTTCAACCCTTTCAAAGCCGAGCGCTTCGCCGACCTTCGGCCCCCAAAGTGCACCCTGGTCTTCCTTGGATGGTGGTTTAATGGTGGCCAAAGAAGGCCGGTCCTTTAGGAGGGGCTTCTACACCCCCCCCCACCGCCCCCGGGATAGCTCCCGGACCTGGAAACCCCCAGAGGTGGCACCCAAGAACGTGCCAACATGCGACTCCTGCCGTGGCACCCAAGAACATGCCAACGCACGGCGTCGGGACGGGCATCAACCACGAGACCAGAGACCACGTTCGGCTCCACGCCGGGCTTTTATTGGGAAGAAGCCGGGCAGTGCCAGCCCGTTCCCATCCCACGTGTCTGCTGAGGTCCTCCTTTGACATCTGCAAGCAGGAGGACAGAAGAACCGAAGCTGCAGGAGGTCTTCCCGGTCATCATCCGTGGTGGCGACGGGACTTGAGTTTTCCTCATCCAGCCCGTAGGAGTTCCGGAAGGAAAAAAACGGCGAGGAAGACTCGAGGGTCTTCAGAAATCGAGGCCGAGAAGCTTCCTTCAGTTCCTCCACTGGAAGGTCACCTCCAACTGGGCTTCCCTGGCCAAAGTGACGATTTTGGACAGGCCCACGGCGACTTTGGCCGCCTGGTCCAAGTCGTCGCAGGCCAAAATCTCCAGCTGGCTCTCGGCGATCAAAACCTTGGCCTCCTCCACTTGAGTGCCCTGCAACCGGACCACCACCGGGACCTTCAGGTCCAGCTCGGTGGCTGCCAGGACAATCCCTCGGGCGATGGTGTCGCAGTGCATGATGCCTCCAAAGATGTTGACCAGAATGGCCTGGACCTTCTGGTCCGACGTGATCAGCTTGAAGGCCTCTTTCACCTGCTCCGCCGTAGCGCTTCCGCCGACGTCCAGGAAATTGGCCGGGGCTCCGCCGTGGAGCTTGATGATGTCCATGGTAGCCATGGCCAGGCCCGCCCCGTTGACCAGACAACCGATGTTGCCGTCCAAAGCGATGTAGTTGAGTTCTGCGTCGGCCGCCCCCCGCTCCTTCTCGTCCATCTGGGTCCAGTCCTGCAGCGCGAAGAGCGTCTTCTGACGGAAGGCCGCGTTGTCGTCGAAGTTGATCTTGGCGTCCATGCACATGACCGCGCCCGTAGAGTCCTCCACCAGCGGGTTGATCTCCACCATCAGCGCGTCGTACTTGATGAACAGGTGGTACAGCTTGACCATGTTCTCGGCGGCGGCACAGGCTGCCCGGGTGGGAAATCCCATGTTCCGGGCCAGCTGAAGGGCCTGGTCTTCCTGGATGCCCTCCACGATGTTCACGGGCTCCTTCAAGATGGCCGCTGGGTCCTCGGTGGCCACCTCTTCGATGTTGACCCCGCCTTGGGAGCTGCCGATCAGCACCGGCCCCTGGTAGGCCTGCTCCATGGCAATGGCGAAGTAGTACTCCTTCCGCAGGTATCGGCGCTCGCAGACGAGGACCCGGCTGCAGAGCTGACCCTTCTCGCCCGTCTGCTTGGTGAAGAGCTTCTTGCCGATCATCTGGGCGGCCACCTCCTTGGCCTCCTCCGGCGAGCCCACCATCTGCACGCCCCCTTTCAGCCCGCCTTCGAAGGTCCCTTTGCCCCGCCCCCCGGCCAGAACCTGGGCCTTGACCACCAGGTCCTCGGTCCCGATCTTCTCGGCGGCTTCGAAGGCCTCCTCGGGGTTGGCCGCCACCAGGGCCTTCGGCACGGAGACGCCGGCCTCCTTCAGCAGCCGCATGCTCAGGTATTCGTGGAGGGAGAGATGCCTTCGCGGCGGCGCCGAGAGTGCCGGGCGAGCGGCGCCGCCTAGTCCGTTTCTTTTGCCCACCGGTCGTACAACTCTCGCCACCCAGTGACCAAACATGGAGGAGGCGCCGCGGTCCCCTTGGTCTTCTCCGGAAGTCTTCAACTGCTTTTCTGGATAGAAGCAGAAACTGCCTCCCAGAATTCTCTTCTCCAACTGTCCCTGGGCGGCCTGCGATTGGTCAGATCCAGGGTTCCAGGTCAGCCTCTCCACGCCCATCTGCTCTCTCGCAAGGACCCCTCCCCCCGAAGGCCATCCAGACTGTCCTCTTTCAGCTGTCCTGCTTCTCTTTACCCATAGGGTAAAGAGAATAAAAAAATAATAGAATTTGGAGGTCATCTAGTCCAACCACCTGCTCAAGCAGGAGACCCTTACAGAATCAGAGAATGGCAAAGTGGGAAGGGACCCTGGAGGTCATCTAGTCTAGCCCCCTGCTCAAGTAACAGACTTTACAGAATGACAGTTGGAAGGGTCCTCGGAGGTCATCTAGTCCAAACCCCTGCTCAAGCAGGAGACCCTTACAGAATGACAGAGTCGGAAGGGACCCTGGAGGTCATCTAGTCTAGCCCCCTGCTCAAGTAAGAGACTTTACAGAATGACAGTTGTAAGGGACCTCGGAGGTCATCTAGTCCAACCCCCTGCTCAAGCAGGAGACCCTTACAGAATGACAGTTGGAAGGGACCTCGGAGGTCATCTAGTCCAACCCCCTGCTCAAGCAGGAGACCCTTACAGAATCACAGAATGACAAAGTGGGAAGGGACCTTGGAGGTCATCTAGTCTAGCCGCCACCTCAAGGAAGAGACTTTAGAGAATGAAAGAGTTGGAAGGGACCTCGGAGGTCATCTAGTCCAACCCCCTGCTCAAGCAGGAGACCCTTACAGAATCACAGAATGACAAAGTGGGAAGGGACCTTGGAGGTCATCTAGTCCAACCCCCTGCTCATCAGGAGACCCTTACAGAATGACAGACTCGAAAGGGACCCTGGAGGTCTTCTAGTCCAACCCCCTGCTCAAGCAGGAGACCCTTACAGAATGACAGAGTCAGAAGGGACCCTGGAGGTCATCTAGTCTAGCCCCCTGCTCAAGCAAGAGACTTTACAGAATGACAGTTGGAAGGGACCTCGGAGGTCATCTAGTCCAACCCCCTGCTCAAGCAGGAGACCCTTACAGAATGACAGTTGTAAGGGACCTCGGAGGTCATCTAGTCCAACCCCCTGCTCAAGCAGGAGACCCTTACCGAATCACAGAATGACAAAGTGGGAAGGGACCTTGGAGGTCATCTAGTCTAGCCGCCACCTCAAGCAAGAGACTTTAGAGAATGACAGTTGGAAGGAACCTCGGAGGTCATCTAGTCCAACCCCCTGCTCAAGCAGGAGCCCCTTACAGAATCACAGAATGACAGTGGGAAGGGACCTCGGAGGTCATCTGGTCCAACCCCCTGCTCAAGCAGGAGCCCCTTACAGAATGACAGTTGTAAGGGACCTCGGAGGTCATCTAGTCCAACCCCCTGCTTAAGCAGGAGACCCTTACCGAATCACAGAATGACAAAGTGGGAAGGGACCTTGGAGGTCATCTAGTCTAGCCGCCACCTCAAGCAAGAGACCCTTACAGAATGACAGAGTCGGAAGGGACCCTGGGGGTCATCTAGTCTAGCCCCCTGCTCAATCAAGAGACTTTACAGAATGACAGTTGGAAGGAACCTCGGAGGTCATCTAGTCCAACCCCCTGCTCAAGCAGGAGCCCCTTACAGAATCACAGAATGACAGTGGGAAGGGACCTCGGAGGTCATCTAGTCCAACCCCCTGCTCAAGCAGGAGCCCCTTACAGAATGACAGTCAGAAGGGACCCTGGAGGTCATCTAGTCTAGCCCCCTGCTCAAGGAAGAGACTTTACAGAATGACAGTTGTAAGGGACCTCGGAGGTCATCTAGTCCAACCCCCTGCTCAAGCAGGAGACCCTTACAGAATGACAGTTGGAAGGGACCTCGGAGGTCATCTAGTCCAACCCCCTGCTCAAGCAGGAGACCCTTACAGAATCACAGAATGACAAAGTGGGAAGGGACCTTGGAGGTCATCTAGTCTAGCCGCCACCTCAAGCAAGAGACTTTAGAGAATGAAAGAGTTGGAAGGGACCTCGGAGGTCATCTAGTCCAACCCCCTGCTCAAGCAGGAGATCCTTACAGAATGACAGTTGTAAGGGACCTCAGAGGTCATCTAGTCCAAGCCCCTGCTCAAGCAGGAGCCCCTTACAGAATGACAGAGTCGGAAGGGATCTCGGAGGTCATCTAGTCCAACCCCCTGCTCAAGCAGGAGACCCTTACAGAATCACAGAATGACAAAGTGGGAAGGACCTTGAAGGTCATCTAATCTAGCGCCCTGCTCAAGCAAGAGGCTTTACAGAATGACAGTTGGAAGGGACCTCGGAGGTCATCTACTCCAACCCCCTGCTCATCAGGAGACCCTTACAGAATGACAGACTCGAAAGGGACCCTGGAGGTCTTCCAGTCCAACCCCCTGCTCAAGCAGGAGACCCTTACAGAATGACAGAGTCGGAAGGGACCCTGGAGGTCATCTAGTCTAGCCCCCTGCTCAAGTAAGAGACTTTACAGAATGACAGTTGGAAGGGACCTCGGAGGTCATCTAGTCCAACCCTCCTGCTCAAGCAGGAGACCCTTAAGAATGACAGACTTGAAAGGGACCCTGGAGGTCATCTAGTCCAATCCCCTGCTCAAGCAGGAGACCCTTACCGAATCAGAGAATGACAAAGTGGGAAGGGACCAGGGAGGTCATCTAGTCTAGCCGCCACCTCAAGCAAGAGACTTTACAGAATGACAGTTGGAAGGGACCTCAGAGGTCATCTAGTCCAACTCCCTGCTCAAACAGGAGACCCTTACAGAATCACAGAATGACAAAGTGGGAAGGGACCTTGGAGGTCATCTAGTCTAGCCGCCACCTCAAGCAAGAGACTTTAGAGAATGAAAGAGTTGGAAGGGACCTCGGAGGTCATCTAGTCCAACCCCCTGCTCAAGCAGGAGCCCCTTACAGAATGACAGAGTCGGAAGGGACCTCGGAGGTCATCTAGTCCAACTCCCTGCTCAAGCAGGAGCCCCTTACAGAATGACAGAGTCGGAAGGGATCTCGGAGGTCATCTAGTCCAACCCCCTGCTCAAGCAGGAGACCCTTACAGAATCACAGAATGACAAAGTGGGAAGGACCTTGAAGGTCATCTAATCTAGCGCCCTGCTCAAGCAAGAGGCTTTACAGAATGACAGTTGGAAGGGACCTCGGAGGTCATCTACTCCAACCCCCTGCTCATCAGGAGACCCTTACAGAATGACAGACTCGAAAGGGACCCTGGAGGTCTTCCAGTCCAACCCCCTGCTCAAGCAGGAGACCCTTACAGAATGACAGAGTCGGAAGGGACCCTGGAGGTCATCTAGTCTAGCCCCCTGCTCAAGTAAGAGACTTTACAGAATGACAGAGTTGGAAGGGACCCTGGAGGTCATCTAGTCCAACCCCCCGCTCAAGCAGGAGACCCTAGAACATTTCAGACAAAATGTCTGAACTCATGGGGTCCACAACATGACCCCTTCTCCTGATCAGCTGAGATGGCCTGATGTGATGATGAACGTCCCGACGTCAAGATGAGTGTCCGTACATTTATTCCCCAGGGGCCATTACAGCAAGTCCTCAACTTACGTCGCAACTGAGTCCCAAAATTCCCATTGTCAAGTTAAGACCTTTCTTAACTTTTGCCCCATTTTATACGACTTTTCCTTGCCACGGTTGCGAAGGGAACCCCTGCAGTTGTTAAGTGGGTCACGCCGTTGGTTAGGCAGCTCTGGCTTCCCCATTGCTTGTCAGTCGGTCACCAAAGGGGATGATGTGATCACTTGGTCATAAATACGAGTCAGTTGCCAAGCCTCTGAATTTGGATCACGGGAACATGGGGATGCTGCAACGGTCATTACGTGCGAAACAAGGGGTCCATAAGTCCCGTTCTCCAGGGCCGTCCTAAGTTCAAATGGTCACTGAACGAATCGTACTAAGTCGGGGAATTCCTGCTAAGTTTCCCGTAATAAACACAGCAAATTATAAAGAGCTTTTCTGACGGAAATTGGCATCTGTTTCTCGGGAACCATTCACGGGTTCAGCAAATGGGAAGCTGGAGGAAACAGGACCTCCATCCTTGTGTGGGGGTGGGGGTCTTCCCTGGGGGGATCCAAGGAGGTGGGGCTGAGGTGGGTGAGGTCACAGAACCTCTGGCTTCAGCCAATGGGAAGCCAGCAGGAAGCAGTGGGCTGTTTTTTTTTTCAAACCATCAATGGCCAGTTGGAAGGTTTTGATCCGGATGGCTCTCAACCTGGCTGAAGGCATCTAGCCAACTTCATGTTCTGGCCACAGGTGCTCAGAGGAGCCCAAACGATATGGACCAAGCTCTTCTGGACGGGTCGGGGCACCAGAGTCCCCACGTGGGGCGCCAGCCGGTGGTTTACCACGACGTCTCTCGTCCAGCAGCTGCAGCGTCAGCGTCTCCGCCACCTCTCCATCCATGAATACCTGAGCATGAAGCTGCTGAAGGAGGCCGGTGTCTCCGTCCCATACGGCTTGGTGGCGAGGAGCCCCGAGGAAGCCTACAAGGTGGCTCGGAAGATCGGCACCAACGACCTGGTGGTGAAGGCCCAGGTGGTGGCCGGGGGCCGGGAAAAGGGGGTCTTCGAAGGCGGGCTGAAAGGTGGCGTGCAGATTGTGTGTTCTCCGGAGGAGGCCAAGGAGGTGGCCGCCCAGATGATCGGCAAGAAACTTGTCACCAAGCAGACGGGCGAAAAAGGGCGGATCTGCAACCAGGTTCTGGTCTGCGAGCGCCGATACCTGCGGAAGGAGTACTACTTTGCCATCACCATGGAGAGGGACTTCCAGGGTCCAGTGATCATCGCCAGTTCTCAGGGCGGCCTCCGGATCGAAGACGTGGTGGCTGAGAACCCGGAGTCCATCCTGAAGGAGCCGGTGGATATCGTGGCGGGCCTGCAACTCAGCCAAGCCGTCCTGCTGGCCAAGAAAATGGGCTTCCCGTCGGAGCTGGTGAAAGAGGCGGCGGACAACATGATCAAACTCTACAACTTCTTCATCAATTACGACGCTGTCATGGTGGAGATCAACCCGCTGGTGGAGGACTCTACGGGGAGGGTGATGTGCATGGACGCCAAGATCATCTTCGACAGCAACTCGGCCTTCCGCCAGCAGAAGGTCTTTGAGCTTCAGGACTGGACCCAGATGGACGAGAAGGAGCGGGAGGCGGCCAACGCGGACCTCAACTACATTGCTTTGGACGGCAACATTGGTTGTCTCGTCAATGGGGCAGGCTTGGCTATGGCCACCATGGACATCATCAAGCTCCACGGAGGTGCCCCGGCCAACTACCTCAGCGTGGGCGGCGGGGCCACGGTGGAGCAAGTCACCGAGGCCTTCAAGCTGATCACCTCCAACGAGAAGGTCCAGGCGATCCTAGTCAACATCTTCGGGGGGCTCATGCGCTGCGACGTCATCGCGCACGGGATCATCATGTCCGCCGAGGACCTGGAGCTCAAAATCCCCATCGTGGTGCGACTGCAAGGGACCCGGGTGGCCGACGCCAAAATCCTGATCGCCGAGAGCGGCTTGAAGATCCTGGCCTGCGACGATTTGGACCGGGCCGCCAAGATGGCCGTCAAGCTCTCCGAGATCATGACCTTGGCCAAAGAGGTGGACCTGGACGTGAAGTTTCACATGCCCCCCTGATTTGGCGTCGCCACTGCGCCATTCCGGAACTCACTCCCTCCCTGAGCACAGCTTTCTCCTCCTTCCTCCATCGTATTTAGTGTGCGGGAGAGCTTAGGTTGCTTCTGCGTGCTGCTCCGTTTCAACATGGCTCCCCTGCGCAAATATTCCCACGGTTATTGCCCTTATTGACCCCTGTGGTCTTGCGAATTCTTGCCAGAGAAACCTGGAATGTGAGAATACTTGTCCTGCTAATAAAATCTGACTTTAAAGGAAGTTTGTCTCTCTGACTTTGTGTGTGTGTGTGTGTGTGTGTGTGTGTGAAATAAGCCCGGCTCTGTTGGGTTTGGAGGGGAGGGGTCCTTCCTTGCTCTGATGAGGGACAAGTGGGGGAGGGGCTGTGCTGGAGGTCCTGGACTGCACTGATGGCTTTGGGACAGTTTTTTCTCTTTCTTTCCTTTCTTTCTTTCTTTCTTTCTTTCTTTCTTTCTTTCTTTCTTTCTTTCTTTCTCTCCATATTCTCTCTCTCTCTGCATCTCTCTCTCCTTTGCTCACCTTTCCATCTCTCTCTCCATCTCTCTGCCTCTCTCTCTCCATCTTTCTCTGTATTTTTCTCTCCATCTCTCTCCATTCTCTCCCTCTCTCCCCATCTCTCTCTTTCTCCTTCTCTCCATCTTTCCATCTCTCCATCTCTCTCCATCTTTCCATCTCTCCATCTCTCTCCATCTTTCCATCTCTCTGCATCTCTCTCCTCCATCTTTCCATCTTTCCATCTCTCCATCTTTTTCTCTCTCTCTGCATTTTTCTCTCCGTCTCTCTCTCTGCATCTCTTTCTCCTCTCATCTTTCCATCTCTCTCCATCTTTCTTTGCATCTTTCTCTGCACTTTTCTCTCTGCATCTCTTTCTCCTTCTCCCATCTTTCATATCTCTCCATCTTTCTCTCTGCATTTTTCTCTGTCCATCTCTCTGCATCTCTCTCCATCTCTCTCTCTGCATCTCTTTCGCCTTGTCTCCATCTTTCTATCTCTCCATCTTTCATATATCTCTGCATCTCTCTCCTTCTCATCTTTCCATCTTTCCATCTCTGTGCATTTTTCTCTCCATCTCTCTCTCTGCATCTTTCTCATCTTTCCATCTCTCTCTCCATCTTTCTCTCTGCACTATTCTCTCTCTTCATCTCTGCATCTCTCTCCTTCTCTCATCTTTCCATCTCTCTGCATCTCCATCTTTCTCTCTCTCTCTCTGCATTTCTCTCTCCGTCTCTCTCTGCATCTCTCTTTCTCCTTCTCTCATCTTTCCATCTCTCTCTGCATCTCTCTCCATCTTTCTCTCTCTCTCTCTGCATTTTTCTCTCCGTCTCTCTCTGCATCTCTTTCTCCTCTCATCTTTCCATCTCTCTCTGCATCTCTCTCCATCTTTCTCTCTCTCTGCATTTTTCTCTCCGTCTGTCTCTGCATCTCTCTTTCTCCTTCTCTCATCTTTCCATCTCTCTCTCCATCTCTCTCTGCATCTCTCTCCATCTCTCCATCTCTCCATCTCTCTCCCTCTGCATCTCTCTTTCTCTCTTCTAGTCCAGCCCCTTGAGATCCTATAACATTCCGGTCAAAATCGCTGTTGAATCTCTTTCTGAAAACCTCCAGCAATGGAGCACCCGCAACCTCTGGTGGCAAGGTGTTCCACTGGCTAATTGTCCTCCCTGTTAGGAACTTTTTCCTTAATTCCAGGTTGCTTCTCTCCTGCTACAGTATGCTCCCCCTCACGCCCCCATTTCTTCTTTTCTCTAGATTGGCCAAACTCACCATCCTTTGAATGTTTTAGCCTCCATCCATAGGTTGCTGTAAGAAAATCATGATGATGTTATAACTGCTCCTTCCGACGTGATCTAAAAACTTATTTATTCAAACAAGCCGGCCTGGTCTGATGGGTTTGGGGGTTTTCATTATAGATTTTAACTAATTTATTGTATCGGGCACAATTGTTTTAATTTGTTTTTAATGTTTGTATCTTGTATTTTTGGCATTTATTGCCCTCTACACCGCCCTGAGTCCTTCGGGAGAAGGGCGGTATATAAATCAAATAAATAGAAATAGAAATATATATTTCAAGGACTTTGTATCTACTACACACACACACATACACACACACACAGACGCAAAACCAGCCGTTATGCACACATGCACCCACGCAGGAAAAAAAAACAGTGGCTCAATAAGGTGCTTTATTTCAAAATGGAAGAAGAACCGTTACACAACTTTGGACAAACTGGAAAATGCTCCGAGAACCGTTACACAACTTTTGGCAAATTGAAAAATGCTCCGAGAACCGTTACACAACTTTTGGAAAATTGAAAAATGCAACGAGAACCGTTACAGAACTTTGGGCAAATTGAAAAATGCAACGAGAACCGTTACACAACTTTTGGAAAATTGAAAAATGCTCCGAGAACCGTTACACAACTTTTGGCAAATTGAAAAATGCTCCGAGAACCGTTACACAACTTTTGGCAAATTGAAAAATGCAACGAGAACCGTTACACAACTTTTGGAAAATTGAAAAATGCAACGAGAACCGTTACACAACTTTTGGAAAATTGAAAAATGCAACGAGAACCGTTACAGAACTTTGGGCAAATTGAAAAATGCAACGAGAACCGTTACACAACTTTTGGAAAATTGAAAAATGCTCCGAGAACCGTTACACAACTTTTGGCAAATTGAAAAATGCTCCGAGAACCGTTACACAACTTTTGGCAAATTGAAAAATGCAACGAGAACCGTTACACAACTTTTGGAAAATTGAAAAATGCAACGAGAACCGTTACACAACTTTTGGAAATTGAAAAATGCAACGAGAACCGTTACAGAACTTTGGGCAAATTGCACAAATGCACCGAGAACCTTTAGACAACTTTTGGGTGAATTGCACAAATGCTCCGAGAACCTTTAGACAACTTTGGGCGAATTGCACAAGTGCACCGAGAACCAGTTTATACGACTTTGTGGGCAAATTGCGAAATGCGGGGAGAACTCTTCGGTAATTTGGGCCGACGCCTCTTAAAAACCGTACCAGCAACTTCGGAGAAACTAACTCTGGTCCCCTGTGGACCAACTGGTTAGGGTGGGGGTGGGGGGGGGGGGTGGGGAAAGAAGGGTCTCACCCCAGGATTGCGGCTGAACGGGGAGGGGGCAATTGGAGTCCCGTAGGGGATGCCAACTGCCCAACGCGCAACGTCGGCAACTAGGAAACCCGTTGTGGGGGACGGGATGGAGCCGCCAAATGGGTCCCCTTCGTCCTGAGCCGAGCCCGTCCCAGTTTGGGGGGGTAGGGATGAAGGGGACCCCGAGGCAGCCCCCTCCCCTCCCCTCAGCCCAGACCTCCCCCCACCACTTCCTGGTCCTATTCCCCCGCAACGTAGATAAACTTGTGCTTCTCCAGAGCCGCAATGTCGTGTTCCAGCTGTTTCATCTCCGTCTCCAGCTTCTCTTTCCGCAGCCGCTGCGGGATGGTGGTGATCTCCACGGAGAGGCTCTGGAAGTCCTTGTTGATCTCCTCCCAGTTGTCCTTCAGACCCTGCAGAGGGGAGAGAGGGAGAGAGAGGGAGGGGGAGGGAGGGAGAGAAAGGGAGGGAAGAAGGGGGAGAGAGGGAGGGGAGAGGGAGAGAAAGGGAGGGAGGGAGGAAAGAGGAGAGAGGGAGGGGAGGGAGAGGGAGAGAGGAGAGAGAGGAGAGAGAGCGAGAGAAAGGGAGGGAGGGAGGGGGAGAGAGGGGGAGGGAGAGAGAGGGAGAGAGAGCAAGTGAGCAAGAGTGGGGGAGGAAAGGGGAGGGAGGGGGAGGGAGGGAGAGAAAAGAGAGATGGAGGGGGAGGGAGGGAGGGGGATGGAGGGAGAAAAAAGAAAGAGAGAAGAGGGAGGGAGGAGGAGAGCAAGAGAGAAAGGGAGGGAGGGGGAGAGGGAGAGGGAGGGAGGAAGAGAGGAGAAAGCAAGAGAGAGGGAGGGAGGGGGAGAGGGAGGGAGAGAGAGAAGAGAACAAGAGAGAGGGAGGGAGGAGACAGAGCAAGAGAGAGGGAGGGAGGGAGAGGGAGAGAGAGGAGAGCAAGAGAGAAGAGGGAGGGAGGAGACAGAGCAAGAGAAAGGGAGGGAGGAAAGGGGAGGGAGGGGGAGGGAGGTGAGAGAGGGAGGGAGAGAAAGGGAGGGGAGAGGGAGGGGAGGGAGGGAGAGAGGAGAGAGCAAGAGAGGAGGAGGGAGGAGGCAGAGCAAGAGAAAGGGAGGGAGGAAAGGGGGAGGGAGGGGGAGGGAGGGAGGGAGGAGAGAGGGAGAGGGAGGGAGAAAGGGAGGGAGGGATGGGGAGGGAGGGAGAGAAAAGAGAGAGCAAGAGGGAAGAGGGAGGGAGGAGGAGAGCAAGGGAGAAAGGGAGGAAGGGAGGGGGAGAGGGAGGGGGAGGGAGGAAGAGAGGAGAGAGCAAGAGAGAGCGAGGAGGAGAGAAAAGAGAGAGCAAGATACAAATGGAGGGAGGGAGGGAGTGGAGGGAGGGAGAGAGAGAGGAG
>NW_028148383.1:0-27011 GCF_947247035.1 Vipera ursinii | reverse complement strand
GAGAGAAAGGGAGAGAGAGAGAAAGGGAGAAAGAGAGAAAGAGGAAAGGAGAGAGAGAGAAAGGAAGGGAGAGAAAGGGAGAGAGAGAAAGAGGAATGGAGAGAGAGAGAAAGGGAGAGAGAGAGAGAAAGAGGAAGGGAGAGAGAGAAAGGGAGAGAGAGAGAAAGGGAGAGAGAGAGAGAAAGAGGAAGGGAGAGAGAGAGAGAGAGAGGAAGGGAGAGAGAGAGAAAGAGGAAGGAGAGAGAGAGAGAAAGAGGAAGGGAGAGAGAGAAAGAGGAATGGAGAGAGAGAGAAAGGGAGAGAGAGAGAGAAAGAGGAAGGGAGAGAGAGAGAGAGAGAGAGGAAGGGAGAGAGAGAGAGAGGAAGGGAGAGAGAGAGAGAGAAAGAGGAAGGGAGAGAGAGAGAGAAAGAGGAAGGGAGAGAGAGAGAAAGAGGAAGGGAGAGAGAGAAAGAGGAAGGGAGAGAGAGAAAGGGAGAGAGAGAGAAAGGGAGAAAGAGAGAAAGAGGAAAGGAGAGAGAGAGAAAGGAAGGGAGAGAAAGGGAGAGAGAGAAAGAGGAATGGAGAGAGAGAGAAAGGGAGAGAGAGAGAGAGAAGAGGAAGGGAGAGAGAGAAAGGGAGAGAGAGAGAAAGGGAGAAAGAGAGAAAGAGGAAAGGAGAGAGAGAGAAAGGAAGGGAGAGGAAGGGAGAGAGAGAAAGAGGAATGGAGAGAGAGAGAAAGGGAGAGAGAGAGAAAGAGGAAGGGAGAGAGAGAGAGAGAGGAAGGGAGAGAGAGAGAAAGAGGAAGGGAGAGAGAGAAAGGGAGAGAGAGAGAAAGGGAGAAAGAGAGAAAGAGGAAAGGAGAGAGAGAGAAAGGAAGGGAGAGGAAGGGAGAGAGAGAAAGAGGAATGGAGAGAGAGAGAAAGGGAGAGAGAGAGAGAAAGAGGAAGGGAGAGAGAGAGAGAGAGGAAGGGAGAGAGAGAGAAAGAGGAAGGGAGAGAGAGAGGGAGAGAGAGAGAAAGGGAGAAAGAGAGAAAGAGGAAAGGAGAGAGAGAGAAAGGAAGGGAGAGAAAGGGAGAGAGAGAAAGAGGAATGGAGAGAGAGAGAAAGGGAGAGAGAGAGAGAAAGAGGAAGGGAGAGAGAGAAAGGGAGAGAGAGAGAAAGGGAGAAAGAGAGAAAGAGGAAAGGAGAGAGAGAGAAAGGAAGGGAGAGGAAGGGAGAGAGAGAAAGAGGAATGGAGAGAGAGAGAAAGGGAGAGAGAGAGAGAAAGAGGAAGGGAGAGAGAGAGGAAGGGAGAGAGAGAGAAAGAGGAAGGGAGAGAGAGAAAGGGAGAGAGAGAGAAAGGGAGAAAGAGAGAAAGAGGAAAGGAGAGAGAGAGAAAGGAAGGGAGAGGAAGGGAGAGAGAGAAAGAGGAATGGAGAGAGAGAGAAAGGGAGAGAGAGAGAGAAAGAGGAAGGGAGAGAGAGAGAGAGAGAGAGGAAGGGAGAGAGAGAAAGAGGAAGGGAGAGAGAGAAAGGGAGAGAGAGAGAAAGGGAGAAAGAGAGAAAGAGGAAAGGAGAGAGAGAGAAAGGAAGGGAGAGGAAGGGAGAGAGAGAAAGAGGAATGGAGAGAGAGAGAAAGGGAGAGAGAGAGAGAAAGAGGAAGGGAGAGAGAGAGAGAGAGAGAGGAAGGGAGAGAGAGAGAAAGAGGAAGGGAGAGAGAGAAAGGGAGAGAGAGAGAAAGGGAGAAAGAGAGAAAGAGGAAAGGAGAGAGAGAGAAAGGAAGGGAGAGAAAGGGAGAGAGAGAGAGAGAGGAAGGGAGAGAGAGAGAGAAAGGAAGGGAGAGAGAAAGGGAGAGAGAGAGAGAGGAAGGGAGAGAGAGAGAGAGGAAGGGAGAGAGAGAGAAAGGGAGAGAGAGAGAGAGAGAAGAAGGGAGAGAGAGAGAGAGAGAGGAAGGGAGAGAGAGAGAAAGGGAGAGAGAGAGAGAGGAAGGGAGAGAGAGACAGAGAGAAAGAGGAAGGGAGAGAGAGACAGAGAGAAAGAGGAAGGGAGAGAGAGACAGAGAAAGAGGAAGGGAGAGAGAGACAGAGAGAAAGAGGAAGGGAGAGAGAGACAGAGAGAAAGAGGAAGGGAGAGAGAGACAGAGACAAAGAGAAAGGGAGAGAGAGAAAGAGGAAGGGAGAGAGAGACAGAGAGAAAGAGGAAGCGAGAGAGAGACAGAGAGAAAGGAAGGGAGAGAGAGAGAAAGAGGAAGGGAGAGAGAGAGAAAGAGGAAGGGAGAGAGAGACAGAGAGAAAGAGGAAGGGAGAGAGAGACAGAGAGAAAGAGGAAGGGAGAGAGAGAGAGAGAAAGGGAGAGAGAAAGAGGAAGGGAGAGAGAGAGAGAAAGAGGAAGGGAGAGAGACAGAGAGAAAGAGGAAGGGAGAGAGAGAGAGAGAGGAAGGGAGAGAGAGAGAGACAGAGGAAGGGAGAGAGAGAGAGAGAGAGAGGAAGGGAGAGAGAGAGAGAGACAGAGGAAGGGAGAGAGAGAGAGAGAGAGGAAGGGAGAGAGAGAGAGAGAGAGAGGAAGGGAGAGAGAGAGAGAGACAGAGGAAGGGAGAGAGAGAGAGAGAGAGAGGAAGGGAGAGAGAGAGAGAGAGAGAGACAGAGGAAGGGAGAGAGAGAGAGAGAGAGAAAGAGGAAGGGAGAGAGAGAGAGAGAGACAGAGGAAGGGAGAGAGAGAGAGAGAGAGAAAGAGGAAGGGAGAGAGAGAGAGAGAGGAAGGGAGAGAGAGAGAGAGACAGAGGAAGGGAGAGAGAGAGAGAGAGAGGAAGGGAGAGAGAGAGAGAGAGAGAGAGACAGAGGAAGGGAGAGAGAGAGAGAGAGAGAAAGAGGAAGGGAGAGAGAGAGAGAGACAGAGGAAGGGAGAGAGAGAGAGAGAGAAAGAGGAAGGGAGAGAGAGAGAGAGAGGAAGGGAGGGAGAGAGAGAGAGAAACGCACCCATGGTTCAAGCAAGACGGCCTACAAAGGGTAACCCAACCGGGACAAGCGGCAGAACCCAGAACGACGTCGGTGAAGGCCCGATGGCTCAGAAGGCTGGAAGAGACGCCGAGGCCTCCAGGTCCAGCTCTCTGCTCCAAGCAGGAGCCTCCTCGGCCCTGAAGCCCCCCAGGAGGAGAGGTCCACCCTCTCTCTCTCCTCCACCGCTTCCACGGTCAAGGGGTTCTTATTGGTTAGGGTTAGGGTTAGGGAAGTCCATCCTATATGGTGGACATCCCGGGCATCTCACAAAGGAGCCCACACCCGCCCCGGACCCTCCTCTCCTCCTCCACCCCCGCCTTCTCCAAGAGCAGAAAGAACCCCTACAGGGTGGAAACACCCCCCCCCCCCCGCAAAGCCTTGCCTGCCTTCCAGAAGGACATCGCCCAGAGCTCTGAAAGGAGAAGGCCAGCCTCCTTCTCCGGCTCTCCAGCAGAGTCAGCGTCCAGTCAGACCCTGGTGGTCTCTGCCCCGTGAGCATGAATCCTCTAGATCAGGGCTAGGCAACCTTGGCTCTTCTTCATGACTCGCGGACTTCAACTCCCAGAATTCCTGAGCCAGCATGAAGGAAACCTTGGCTCCTTCATGACTCGTGGACTTCAACTCCCAGAATTCCTGAGCCAGCATGAGGGAAACCTTGGCTCCTTCATGACCCTTGGACTTCAACTCCCAGAATTCCTGAGCCAGCATGAGGGAAACTTTGGCTCCTTCATGACTCGTGGACTTCAACTCCCAGAATTCCTGAGCCAGCACGGCTCAGCTTGGAAACCTCTCCCTTTCCCCTCAGTGTGGCTGGCTCAGGAATGCTGGGAGTTGAAGCCCATGAGTCATGAAGGGGCCTAGGCCTAGGCCAGGGGTAGGCAACCTTGGCTCTTTTATGACTGGTGGACTTCAACTCCCAGAATTCCTGAGCTGGCATGGCTCAGCTTGGAAACCTCTCCCTTTTCCCTCAGCATGGCTGGCTCAGGAATTCTGGGAGTTGAAGTCCACAAGTCATAAAAGACCCAAGGTGGCCTATCCCTGCTCTAGATCATCCCAAGAACCCCCACCCCACAGACTTGATGGGGGGTGGGCTTCCTTGGGCAGGAGGTGGGCCACTAGGAGAACAGGGAAGGGCAGAGCTCCTGTTGAGGGGAGAGGGAGGGAGGGGAGGGCAGGGAGGAGAGCACCAAGGAAAAAAGAAGAGAGGGAGAGGGAGAGAGGGGAGGAAGGAAGGAAGGAGAAGAGGGGAGGAAGGAAGAAGAGAAGGGGAAGAAGGGAGGGAGGGAGGGAGGGAGGGAGGAGAGCAGGAAGGAAAGAAAAGAAAGGAGGGAGAGATGGAGGGAAGGAAGAAAGGAGAGAGGGAGGGAGGGAGGAAGGAAGGGGGTAGAGGGGAGGAAGGAAGAAGAGAAGAAGGGGAGGAAAAAAGGAAGGAAGGAAGGAAGGAAGGAAGGAAGGAAGGAAGGAAGGAAGGAAGGAAAGGGAAGGGAAATTGAATATTGGAAAAATCAGGACAAAAGAAGAACTTTTCGTACACCCCCCTTCCTCCCACCCTGGAATTCCTGAAACGTCGGGATGGCCATCAGCTTGCTCGGCTTCAAACAACGCAGGGCAGCCTAAGAACCCAGAGCCGGGGGGGGGGGGCACCCCCGCAGGCCATCTCTGCTGGAAGACTGGGAACTTCCCCGCCCATCCGGGGGCTCGGCTGCCGGGAGAAGGGGCTGCCGGTGGAGGAGAAGGTCGGGGTCCCATCCAGCTGGGCTCCTGGAGGGGGACCCGGACCCAAATGAAGACGGGATTCTCAGGACAGACATTCCCAGCACCACGGCCAGCAGGCAGGTCCTCAAGGTGGGGTCCAAATGCCAAGGTGGTTGATCCCGAGGTGTGGCTTATGGGCCTTGACGCACCTCGGTGGCCGCCATCTTGGCGTTTTGGACGCTACCTGCACAATCCACAGAGTGGGCGCCAGGAACGCCGGGGGCTTTTAAGAAGAGACCGGACGGCTGTTTGCCTGCAACGGTCTAGGGCGGGGGTGGGGAACATTGGCTCTTTTGTGACTTGTGGACTATCAACTCCCAGAATTCCTGAGCCAGCCATGAAGGGGCTGGACTAGAAGGCCTCTTGAGGTCCCTTCCAACTCTATTGTTCTGTAAGGGTCTCCTGCTGGAGCAGGGGGCTGGACTAGAAGGCCTCTTGAGATCCCTTCCAACTCTATTGTTCTGTAAGGGTCTCCTGCTGGAGCAGGGGGCTGGACTAGAAGACCTCTTGAGGTCCCTTCCAACTCTATTGTTCTGTAAGGGTCTCCTGCTGGAGCAGGGGGCTGGACTAGAAGGCCTCTTGAGGTCCCTTCCAATGTTGTTCTGTAAGGGTCTCCTGCTGGAGCAGGGGGCTGGACTAGAAGACCTCTTGAGGTCCCTTCCAACTCTATTGTTCTGTAAGGGTCTCCTGCTGGAGCAGGGGGCTGGACTAGAAGGCCTCTTGAGGTCCCTTCCAACTCTGTTGTTCTGTAAGGGTCTCCTGCTGGAGCAGGGGGCTGGACTAGAAGGCCTCTTGAGGTCCCTTCCAACTCTATTGTTCTGTAAGGGTCTCCTGCTGGAGCAGGGGGCTGGACTAGAAGACCTCTTGAGGTACCTTCCAACTCTATTGTTCTGTAAGGGTCTCCTGCTGGAGCAGGGGGCTGGACTAGAAGGCCTCTTGAGGTCCCTTCCAACTCTGTTGTTCTGTAAGGGTCTCCTGCTGGAGCAGGGGGCTGGACTAGAAGGCCTCTTGAGGTCCCAACTCTATTGTTCTGTAAGGGTCTCCTGCTGGAGCAGGGGGCTGGACTAGAAGGCCTCTTGAGGTCCCTTCCAACTCTGTTGTTCTGTAAGGGTCTCCTGCTGGAGCAGGGGGCTGGACTAGAAGGCCTCTTGAGGTCCCTTCCAACTCTGTTGTTCTGTAAGGGTCTCCTGCTGGAGCAGGGGGCTGGACTAGAAGGCCTCTTGAGGTCCCAACTCTATTGTTCTGTAAGGGTCTCCTGCTGGAGCAGGGGGCTGGACTAGAAGGCCTCTTGAGGTCCCTTCCAACTCTGTTGTTCTGTAAGGGTCTCCTGCTGGAGCAGGGGGCTGGACTAGAAGACCTCTTGAGGTCCCTTCCAACTCTATTGTTCTGTAAGGGTCTCCTGCTGGAGCAGGGGGCTGGACTAGAAGGCCTCTTGAGGTCCCTTCCAACTCTGTTGTTCTGTAAGTGTCTCCTGCTGGAGCAGGGGGCTGGACTAGAAGACCTCTTGAGGACCCTTCCAACTCTTTGTGATTCTGTTACTCTGTCAGGGTCTCCTGAACTTTCAATCCCTCCCTCGCCCCCCCCCCGCCCGCTGAGGATGTCACAAACAGAACAGGCACCAGCAGCAGCCAATGGGGCCTTGGAAGGGGCGGGGCTTGAAGCTGCCAGGGGCAATTGTGGCCAGGAAAGGGGAGGGGGAAAAAAAGGGGGCGGGTTCCGGTGCCTGATTGACGGCTAGACTACTGAGCTGCTGGAATTGTGAAGCCCCCTTTGACAGAGCTCCAGAGGGCGGGGCTTCAAGCCAGAGGAAGCCAATCGGGCGGGACCTTGGGCTTGAAGGGCTGCTGAGAATCAGAACTGAGTGGCAGTTAAGGCTCTGAGCCATGGGGGCACCTAGTGGCAGGAATTGAGGGAGGGGACACCCTGGGGGTCTTGTCTCCCCTCTTTTCTGCCCTGGAAGCCAAGGATGGCGGCCGCTTGGCTGCAGCTGCTTTGGCTGCTCTTCAGACTGGGTGGGTAGAAAGACTTGGGGTGGGTGGCAGACTGGGGTGGGGTGGGGTTGGGGAGAGAAGAGCGGCTGAACTACAACTCCCAGAAGCCCGGCAGCCAGGCTCAAGTTGAGGGACATTGGGAGTTGTAGTTCCAGGAGGCTCCAGGCTCCCTCAAGCCCAGCCTTGGGAGAAGATAAGCAGGTGCCTACTCCAAACTCTTGAGCTGGTGCCTCTGGCTGGCAGGGGCGGAAGGAACAAACCGACGGAGACGCCTCTGAGCCCCAAGGAGAGAAGCAACCTGGAATTCAGGAGAAACGGCCTGACAGCGAGGACAATTAGCCGGTGGAACAGCTGGCCACCAGAAGTCGTGGGCGCTCCATCGCTGGAGGCTTTTAAGAAGAGGCTAGATAGTCACGCTGTCTGAGATGGGGTATAGGGTCCCCCGCTTGAGCCGGGAGGGGGTTGGACTAGAAGACCTCCAAGGTCCCTTCCAGCTCCGTTCTGTTCTACATCCGGAGTGCCTTCCCAGCACCAAAGGAAGCAAATCAGCTTCTGCTTTACCCTTTGCACAGTCTTTGTAAGTAAGATGGAAATCCTAGACCGCTAGATCCCAAAATATCTAGGGGAGGCAGGCTTTTCCAGCTGTCTGTCTGTCTGTCTATCACCTGTCTTCTAATCTATTTTCTATCATTTGTCTTTCTCTGTCACCTATCTTCTATCTTCTAATCATATTTATCTATCATCTGCCATCATCTATATTCTCTATCTATCTATCTATCTATCATATCTATATCTTGCCTTCTATCATCTATATTATCTATAATTTATCATCTATCATCTCTATATCTATCTATCTGTCTATCCATCTATCATCTGTCTATCATCTATTATATCTATATCTATCCATCTATCATTTGTCTATCATCTTTCTATCATCTATATCTATCTATCAGCTATCTTATCTATCAGCTATCATCCCTCTATCTATCTATATATCTATCTATCTATCTATCCATCTATCATCTGTCTATCATCTATTATATCTATATCTATCCATCTATCATTTGTCTATCATCTTTCTATCATCTATATCTATCTATCAGCTATCTTATCTATCAGCTATCATCCATCTATCTATCTATCTATCTATCTATCTATCTATCTATCTATCTATCTATCTACCTACCTCCCAGTTATCCTATCTATCTATCTATCTGTCTATCATCTATCATCTCTATATCTATCCATCATCTATCATCTGTCTATCATCTCTATATCTATCAGCTATCTTATCTATCATCTTTCTATCATCTATCATCTCTATATCTATCTATCAGCTATCTTATCTATCAGCTATCATCCCTCTATCTATCTATCTATCTATCTATCTATCTATCTATCTATCTATCTATCTATCTACCTGCCAGTTATCTTATCTATCTATCCGTCTATCATCTATCATCTCTATATCTATCTATCATCTCTATATCTATCCATCATCTGTCTATCATCTGTCTATCATCTCTATATCTATCAGCTATCTTATCTATCATCTTTCTATCATCTATCATCTCTATATCTATCTATCAGCTATCTTATCTATCAGCTATCATCCCTCTATCTATCTATCTATCTATCTATCTATCTATCTATCTATCTACCTGCCAGTTATCTTATCTATCTATCCGTCTATCATCTATCATCTCTATATCTATCTATCATCTCTATATCTATCCATCATCTGTCTATCATCTGTCTATCATCTCTATATCTATCAGCTATCTTATCTATCCATCTGTCTATCATCTCTATATCTATCCATCTATCATCTCTCTATCATCTCTCTATCAGCTATCTTATCTATCTCTATCATCTGTCTATCATCTATCATCTCTATATCTATCAGCTATCTTATCTATCCATCTATCATCTGTCTATCATCTGTCTGTCATCTCTAGATCTATCGTAGGTATCTTATGTATCTCATAGAATACTAGGGCTGGAAGGGACCTTGGAGGTCTTCTAGTCCGACCCCCTATCCAAGCAGAAGTCCTTATAATATCTGAGGCAAATGGTGGTCTAATCTCAGTCATAAAGACAGAGCCAGGTTTTTCCATCAGCCAGCTTATTCTTCCGTCAGGCTCAAGGAGAGGCAGTGGGAGATTCTAATCACAGTCCTGACAAATGGCAGTTAGTGCATCTGAGCTGGGGATCTCCGGAGGCTATCCATCCCACCCCTCTGCCATGCCAACTTGAGACTAGGTCGTTTCGGTTTCCTTTCTTTCTAGGATCAATGGAATCTCCCAGCTATCTTTATTCTGAAGTGACGGTGCCTACTTTGCTGGAACAGCCCCACGGTGCCTACAGTAAGGTAATCCGGATGGTGCTTCACCATTTGAATGGCTGCCCGACCCTGGCTAGGAAGGAAAATCCTTGAAGGTTTAAGAGTGGCTTTCCCCATCCCAGATCCATTCAGAGGGTGTGCACTGAAGCTCCTGCAGCCCTAAATCCATTCGTGCACACAAAGGCTGGGGCTGATGGGAACTGAGCAGGAGGAGGAGGACTGTGGAGTCCTTGATTCTCTCTGAGCTGGGTGGTTTTCTTGCAGACATTTCATGACCCAACTAGGGAACATCATCAGTGCTGGGAGGAGGAGGAAGACTATGGGGTCCTTGGTGCTCTCTGAGCTGGATGGTTTTCTTGTAGATGTTTCATGGCCCAACTAGGTAACATCATCAGTGCTAGAAGGGAGGAGGAGGAGGACTGTGGGGTCCTTGGGGGTTCTTCTTCTTCTTCCTCCTCCTCCTCCTCCTCCTCCTTCCTCCTCCTCCTCCTTTCCACAACCCCTGCTCCCTTCTAGCACTGATGATGTTCCCTGATTTGGTCATGAAACGTCTGCAAGAAAACCACCCAGCTCAGAGAGCGTCAAGGAACCCACAATCCTTCCTCCTCCTCCTCCTCCTCCTCCTCCTCTCTGCAAACACCTCCTCTTCCTCCTCCTCCCTCCTAGCACTGATGATGTTCCCTAGTTGGGTGATGAAACGTCTGCAAGAAAACCACCCAGCTCAGAGAGCACCAGGGACCCCCCAGTCCTTCCTCCTCCTCCTCCTCCTCCTCCTCCTCCTCCTCCTCCTCCTCCTCCTCCTCCTCCTCCTCCTCCTCCCTCCTAGCACTGATGATGTTCCCTAGTTGGGTCATGAAACGTCTGCAAGAAAACTACACAGCTCAGAGACCACCAAGGACCCCACAGTCTTTGGGTCTCACATTGCCAGCCTTGTGTGCGCCAAACAGCGAGGAAGCAGACTCCTGACACAGGGGGAAAAAAAACCTGTTGACACCCAGTTGCAGGAGTTTAATTAGACATATTATTTTGTACATTCCAGAAAGAAATATCCTATCTGATGAAAATTGAAGGTGTTCACAGGATTCTTCACCTTTACCAGAAGTAAGCATTTAGGACAGTGTAATTTTTTTTCCACCTTTCCCCAAGCCTTGAGGGGACGGACATTAGACACTGCATGCGTTCACTGTTTTGTAAGTCACTTTTTTCAACACTGTTGTGATTTCAAACGATTGCTAAACAAAGGATTACAAATGGAGGACGATGTGTAACTCAATGACTTCTGGGAATGTTGATCTTTTTTTTTTATATTGTGGTGACCAGAAGAGAACAATTGACCAGTGGAACGACTTGCCTCCAGAAGTTGTGGGTGCTGCAATACTGGAGGGTTTTTAAGAAGAGACTGGACAGTCGCTTGTCTGAAAACTTAAGCTTTGATTCTAAGCATTTTAACCAGTGGTGGGATTCAAATACGGGAACGACCGGTTCTCTGTCTGGATGCCGCTCCCGGAAGTCTGTTCTGGACCCGGGCAACAAAAAAATTAGCTACCGGTTCTGCCGAAGTGGTGCGAACTGGCCGGAATCCCACCACTGATTTTATCTTTAAAACGACTTGCTTGCAATAGAGAAGTCTTAGCTGGATAATGCTTATTCGTTTTATGCTTTTAGGCCACCTTGACTCTTTTATGACTTGCGGACTTCAACTCCCAGAATTCCTCAGCCAGCATCACTGGCTGAGGAATTCTGGGAGTTGAAGTCCCCAAGTCCTAAAAGGGCCAAGTTTGAATACCCCTGGTTTAGGTCAAAGCAGACACCCCCACTGCACAGCCAAAGGGGACCCCTACTCTATGTTCTCTTGCTGAGTCAAGGAGCAGCTGTATACAGAGCAAATACCTTTTCTGTTTTTATCTTTTTGTATGCAGGTCCTTTGTAATTCAGAATATGCCTATTTACTATCTGGATTTAGAAGGAAGAAGAACTGTCCAGCATCCTAAACCAAGAGTAAGTCACTCCCTGTAATAAAATGTGGGCTTTTCACTCTCCCTCTCTATCTATGATCATCATCCATCAGTCATCCATCATTCAAGTCAGTCTGTCTGTGTGTGTCTCTCTCTGTCTCTCTGTGTCTCTCTCTGTCTCTGTCTCTCTGTCTGTCTGTCTCTGTCTCTCTCTGTGTCTCTGTCTCTCTCTGTCTCTCTGTCTCTCTCTGTCTCTCTGTCTCTGTCTCTGTCTCTGTCTCTCTCTCTCTCTCTCTCTCTCTCTCTCTCTCTCTCTCTCTCTCTCTCTCTCTCTATATATATATATATATATATATATATATATATATATATAAATCATATTTATCTGTCTCTCTCATCTCTCTCTCATCTACCATCTATATATTTATACTATATATCTATCCCTATCTATCTATCTCTATCTATCTCTATTAATATCTATCTATCTATCTATCTATCTATCTATCTATCTATCTATCTATCTATCTATCTGTCTATATTTATCTATCTATCCATCTATCTCTATCAATATCTATATCTATCTATCCCTATCTATCAATATCTATCTATCTATCTATCTATCTATCTATCTATCTATCTATCTATCTATCTATCTATCTAGCTATCTATCTCAATATATCTCTATCAATCTCTATCTATCTCTATCTATCTATCTATCTATCTATCTATCTATCTATCTATCTATCTATCTATCTATCTATCTATCTATCTATCCCTATCTATCAATATCTATCTATCTATCTATCTATCTATCTATCTATCTATCTATCTATCTATCTATCTATCTATCTATCTATCTATCTATCTATCTTTCTAATCTATCTATCTATCTATCTATCTATCTATCTATCTATCTATCTATCTCAATATATCTCTATCAATATCTATCTATCTATCTATCTATCTATCTATCTATCTATCTATCTATCTATCTATCTCAATATATCTCTATCAATATCTATCTATCTATCTATCTATCTCAATATATCTCTATCAATATCTATCTATCTCTATCTATCTATCTATCTATCTATCTATCTATCTATCTATCTATCTATCTATCTATCTCAATATATCTCTATCAATATCTATCTATCTCTCTATCTATCTATCTATCTATCTATCTATCTATCTATCTATCTATCTCATAAATCATCTCTCTGTCTATCCCTCCCTCCTCCCCCCACTCTGCCAGTCTGTCTGTCCTTCCTGAACGCTTTGTCCAACGTCAAGGCTGGCCCTGAGCTCCAGCTGGCTCATCTGGTTTCCCCCACTCATGTCAGCCCTTCAAGGTCGTCCAGAGAAGAAGCGACAACCAAGAATACAACAGGAATTGCAGGAACAATTTTTTCAAGTCTGAAAGCAGTTCCCCCCCTCCTTTATTGTTACTTCCCTGAAAACTCAGGAGGGTCACTTCTAAGACACAGAATGAAGAATAGCAGAGTGGGAAGGGACCTTGGAGGTCATCTAGTCCCGCCCCCTGCTCGGGCAGGAAACCCTGTACCATTTCAGACCAGTGGCTGTCCCGTCTCTTCTTAAAAACCTCCAGCGATGGAGCATTGACAACTTCCGGAGGCAAGGAGTTCCACTGATTAATTGTCCTCACTGTCAGGAAGTTTCTCCTTAGTTCCAGGTTGCTTCTCTCCTTGATTGGCTTCCATCCATTGCTTCTTGTCCTGCTTTCTTTGGGTGCTTTGGAGAAGAGGTTGACCCCCCCCCCCGCATTTTCCATGGCAGCCCCCCCCAGATATTGCAAGATGGCTATCATGTCGCCCCTAGTCCTTCTTTTCATTAAATCAGACACACCCAATTCCTGCAACCGGGAACTGTTGCTCTTCTCTGCGCCCTTTCCAGAGTCTCAACCTCTTCCCGTGTCTCCTCCGTTTCTGAAAGGCTGAGACCACTTTTACACGTCTCCCGGCTGCAACTCTTCCTCCCAAGGTTGTTCTCACTCACACACCCTTGCAACTCAGTCCCACCCCCCCACCCCCAATGCCTTCTCATCGCAGCCTTTCTCTGTCCCCTTCCCCTGCTCCCTTGCAGATCGACTGCTATTACAGTGGATACGTGGAAGACCTTCCCAATTCGAACGTGGTGCTCTCCACCTGCAACGGTCTTTGGTGAGGGCTGGCCTGTGGGTCCCGTGCTCTGCAAAACGGCACCTGTTCGATAGGTTGGGGGGGGGGAATGGGATATACAGGTGGGTCTCGAACGCAGGGAAGGGGAGGCTGGGTCTGCTAGGAAAGCGGCAAACCTGATCAGCTAGAGAAGGGAAATGCAGAGTGACTGAGCAAGGGGGTCCCATTCTGAGATAATTTCATCTTTGGAAAGGTACCAACCACTTTGGAAAGCATACATTTTCTTGTGTGAAAAACGCCTGAACCTTTTAGGTTTTCCGGAATGAAATCAGCTGCACAAGGAAATAATAGAGTAGAGTAGAAAAGAATAGAATAGAAAAAATAGGATAGGATAGGATAGGATAGGATAGGATAGGATAGGATAGGATAGGATAGGATAGGATAGGATAGGATAGGATAGAAAATATGGAAAGGAATGGAAAGGAATGGAACAGGAACAGAACAGAACAGAATAGAATATGGGCTATAGAATACAATAGAAAATATGGAATGGAATGGAATGGAATGGAATGGAATGGAATGGAATAGAATAGAATAGAAAATATGGAATAGAATAGAATAATAATAATAATAATAATAATAACAACAACAACAACAACAACAACAACAACAACAATAATAATAATAATAATAATAATAATAATAATAATAATAATAATAATAATAATGTTGGAAGGGACCTTGGAGGTCATCTAGTCCAACCCCCTGCTCAGGCAGGAAACCCTATACCATTTCAGACAAATGGCTGTCCAGTCTCTTCTTAAAAGCTTCCAGTGTTGGAGCATTCTGGAGGGAAGTCGTTCCACTGGTTAATTGTTCTCACTGTCAGGAAGTTTCTCCTTAATTCTAGGTTGCTTCTCTCCTTGACTAGTTTCCATCCATAGAATAGAATAGAATAGAATAGAATAGAATAGAATAGAATAGAATAGAATAGAATAGAATAGAATAGAATAGAATAGAATAGAATAGAATAGAAGGGACCTTGGAGGTCATCTAGTCCAGCCCCCTGCTCAAGCAGGAGGACCTATACCATTTCAGACAAGTGACTGTCCAGTCTCTTCTTAAAAATCTCCAGTGATGGAGTGCCCATGATTTCTGGAGGCAAAGCTGTTCCACTGGTTCATTGTCCTCACTGTTAGGAAGTTTCTCCTTAATTCCAGGTTGCTTCTCTCCTTGATTGTTTTCCATCGGTTGTTTCTTGTCCTGCCTTCAGGCACTTTGGAGAGTAAAACTATTTTAGTCCTTAAAATATTTAGTGTTCCAGTCTTCCAATATCTCAGGGGCTGCCCCCAAAGAAGAGGGAGTCAAGCTATTCTCCAAAGCGCCTGAAGGCAGGACAAGAAGCAACGGATGGAAACTAACCAAGGAGAGAAGCAACCTGGAATTAAGGAGAAACTTCCTGACAGTGAGGACAATTAACCAGTGGAACTCCTTGCCTCCAGAGGTGGTGAATGCTCCAACACTGGAGGTTTTTAAGAAGAGACTGGCCAGCCATTTGTCTGAAATGGTATAGGGTTTCCTGCCTGAGCAGGGGGTTGGACTAGATGACCTCCAAGGTCCCTTCCAACATTCTGTTCTGTTCTGTTAAAACTACATGGACTGAGTTGTGAGTTGAGAGTCCATCATAAGTCACCTTTTTTTAGTGCCGTTCGAATTTCGAACGGACGCTAAAGGAATGATTCTAAGGCAAGAACTACCTGGGCCCATCCCAGGGCGATGGTTGTCCGATCTTTTCTGGAAGGCCTCCAGCAATGGAGGGACACTTTTTTTTGGGGGGGGGGGGGTTTCTGGCTGTTCTTTTCTGTGACGTCGCAACCTCCTCCTCGAACATTCAGGGGTCACATACAGATGGGGAATCTGACCTACCAAATCCAGCCGATCGAAAACTTCTCTGGGTTCAAACACCTCCTCTATCGCAAGGCCCCAGAGCCGAATCGTCCGTGCCGAGGGGTGGTGGAAGAGATGGGCCTGGCGGCCAGACCGACAGCGGGCCAGACAATGGATTCCAAGGACCCCATCGTAAGTTCTCTTCTTCCTGCTCAAACCTCGGGCAACGTTAAGATGGGGGGAGCTCAACTTATTTATTTGTTTTTTATAAATAATTCAAAGGGGTGAATGTTGTAATTCCCCCTCCTATTTTCCCCCACAACAACCCTGTGAGGTGGGCTGGGCTGAGGTGAGAGGGAAGGACGGGCCCAAACTCACCCAGCCGGCTTTCGTGGCAAAGGCGGGATTCGAACTCATTGTCTCCTGGTGATTGGCACCAAAGTCACCCAGCTGCTTTCATGCCTGAGGCGGGACTAAAACTCAACGCCTCCTGGCGATTGGCCCAAAGTCACCCAGCTGGCTTTCGTGCCTGAGGTGGGACTAGAAGTCACCGTCTCCTGGTGATTGGCCCAAAGTCACCCAGCTGGCTTTCGCGCCTGAGGCAGGACTAGAACTCACCACCTCCTGGTGATTGGCCCAAAGTCACCCAGCTGGCTTTTGCACCTGAGGCGGGTCTAGAACTCACCGCCTCCTGGTGATTGGCCCAAAGTCACCCAGCTGGCTTTCGCGCCTGAGGCGGGACTAGAACTCACCGCCTCCTGGTGATTGGCCCAAAGTCACCCAGCTGGCTTTCGCGCCTAAGGCGGGACTAGAACTCACCGCCTCCTGGTGATTGGCCCAAAGTCACCCAGCTGGCTTTCGTGCCTGAGGCGGGACTAGAACTCACCGCCTCCTGGTGATTGGCCCAAAGTCACCCAGCTGGCTTTCGCGCCTGAGGCGGGACTAGAACTCACCGCCTCCTGGTGATTGGCCCAAAGTCACCCAGCTGGCTTTCGCGCCTGAGGCGGGACTAGAACTCACCGCCTCCTGGTGATTGGCCCAAAGTCACCCAGTTGGCTTTCGCGCCTAAGGCGGGACTAGAACTCACCGCCTCCTGGTGATTGGCCCAAAGTCACCCAGCTGGCTTTCGCGCCTGAGGCGGGACTAGAACTCACCGTCTCCTGGTGATGGGTCCAATGTTACCCCTTCAGCTTTGGTGTCTGAAACAGGGACTAGAACTCACCGTCTCCTGGTGATTGTCCCCAAGTCACCTTTCGTTTGCCTCCCACCCCTGACGTCTCTACTTTCCTTTCAGCCACACTTCTCTCGGAAGAATATGCCATCAAGATACCTGGAATACTTTGCCGTTTGTGACCATTCTGTGGTAAGCAACCAACCATAGGTTAACTAGGTTAGATCCCGGTTAGCCTCTCCAGAAGCAGCTGCAGGACATGGATCTGGCTTTTTGCTCCTTTCTCCTGTTCTGCTCTACTCTCAAACTCCACCACTTTAAGATGGGAGGGCTTCCACTCCCAGAATTCCTCAGCCAGTCCACCCATCTTGAACTCGAATTCTGGGAGTTGAATTCCACCATTCTTAAAATTGAATTCTGGGAGTGTAAGTCCACACCTCTTGAATTTGGATTCTGGGAGTTGAAATCCACCCATTTTAAAGTTGAAGTCTGGGAGTTGAAATCCACCCAGCTTGAATTCTGGGAGTTGAAGTCCACCCATGTTGAACTTGAATTCTGGGAGTGGAAGTCCACCCATCTTAAAGTTGAATTCTGGGAGTTGAAGTCCACCCATCTTGCCCCAAAGTGCAACTGTGTCCATTTCAAACTCTCCCCCATGTGTGCCACATTAGGAAACATGCACACCAAGGGCAGAAGAGCCGCTATGCTGTGGTGATGCCTGTTTCATCTTTTTGGCATAAGAGTTTTCTCCTTCAGATTGCTAGGAACTAATCGGTGCTCCCTTTCCGCCCTAATATTTATTTATTTTTCATTATTAGTTCAACTAATATGCTCCCCCATTATCAATCATTTAGTAGAAGGGCACAAACCATGCCCTCCGTGATGGCCCAAAGACTCTTACATCCATGGCCAAAATAAAATTCTCCTGGACAACTTTCCACAAGAAGTAAAAACGAAAAGCCCCCACAAGCAGGTAGTCCTCAATTTACAACCCATGTATTTAGTGACTGCTCGAAGTGACAACGGGCCCTGAAAACAGGGACCTGTGATCTGTTTTGCACACTTAATGACTGCTGCAGCGTTCCCCGTGGTCACGTGATGGAAATTTGGATCCCTGGCGACTGTCTCGCAGTTACGACGATTGCATTCACCAGGGGTGTGTGTCTGAGTGTGTCATGTGATGATCCTCTGATCAGCAAAGTCAAAACGGGGGGAAGCCAGATTCACTTAACAACCGTGTGGCGACCTCAACCTCTGCATCGATTCACTTAAGAATGATGGCAAGAAAGGTCACAAAAAGGTGCAGAACTCGCTTAGCGACCGCCTCGCTTCAAACGGTTGCAATTTGAAATGGCCACTAAATGGACGCAAGTCGAGGACTGCCTGTTCTTTCAGTATCTCCCCCGAAGGAAAGGCCCAATGGGCGGGTGGAGGAGGGAGATCTGGAACCAGAGATTGGGGGTGAGGGAAGACGCAGAAAGTAGCGGGTCAGTCTGGAAGGGAGGCACCCTCCCCGGGGGTCCCGAAAGACCCACGGAAGGAATCTGGCAGGGCGGGTCTGCACACAGCGCCCCTGAGGATCTCCTCCTCCCCCCTCAGTTCCAGTGGGCCAAGCAGAACGTCACTCAAGAGCTGCTGCTGGTGCTTCAGGTCCTCTTGCTGGTTCACAGTGTAAGTAAATCCTAGTATCCGAGGGCGGGAAGGGACCTTGGAGGTCTTCTAGTCCAACCCCCTGCCCAAGGCAGGAGATTTTACCATCCTGGACAAAGGGCTGGTATTTTCTTGAGAACCTCCAGCAACTGAGCAACCAGAACTCCAGGGGCATCCCTCCCTCCCTCCCTCCATATCCATACCTATATCTCTGTATCTATCATCTATCATCTAAATATCTATCATAGTCTAACATATTTATCATGCCATATTTATCTGCATATACAGTATATGTATATCATCTATCTATCTATCTATCTATCTATCTATCTATCTATCTATCTATCTATCTATCTATCTAAATATACCTTATGTCTATCATCTATCATGCCATATTTATATCTATCAATCTATATCTCATTTAAATATCTATCTTATGTCTATCATCTATCATGCCATATCTATCTATCATTTATCTATCTATCTATCTATCTATCTATCTATCTATCTATCTATCTATCTATCTATCTCTCATCTAAATATACCTTATGTCTATCATCTACCATGCCATATTTATATCTATCTATCTATCTATCTATCTATCTATCTATCTATCTATCTATCTATCTATCTTTCTATCTATCTATCTATCATCTATCTATCTATACCTTATCTAAATATCTATCATCTCTATCATCTATCATGCCATATTTATCTATCTATCTATCTGTATCTCTCATTTAAATATCTATCTTATGTCTATCATCTGTCGTGCCATATTTATCTCTATCTATCCATCCATCCATCATCTATCCCTCCATCCCTCCATCTAGATCACAGCTGGCTCAGGAATTTCTGGGAGTTGAAGTCCACAGGCCACCCAAGGGCCTGGTTCCATCTCCAGTGTGACTCACCTTGCAGGTAAGAGGATGGCCACTCCTCCCTTTCCCCTCGCAGGTGTACAGCGACATCGGCCTCCACGTCGTCCTGACGGGCATGGAGGTGTGGGCCGAAAAGGACCCCCTGCCCCTCGGCAAACCCTTTGGGGAAAGGGTGCGAGCGTTCCACAGCTACGCCAATTCTGAGCTTCAGCGCCAGACCCACTTCGACCACGCCACGCTATTCACGTGAGAACTCGGAGTTTTCTGCGGGGGAGACATAGATCTTGGGGTGGTGGTCCTCTTCCTCGGAGGACCCCAGCCTTTGGGGCCGCAATTCTCCCCATGGTCCGGCTCATGCAGGGAGTCCTTGGCACTCTGACCGTCATAAATATGAACCAGTTTGCCAAGTGTCTGAATTTCGATCACGTGACCACGGGGGATGCTGCCACTGTCACGCGTGTGGAAAAAGGCTCACAAGTCCCTTTTTTTTTCCAGAGGGGTTGAAACGGACTGTTGTAAGTCGAGGACTGCCTGCATTTCAGTTCAAATGTTTTTAACACCAGGTTAAGTTGATAAAAGCCGGTGAAAAACGTAAAAACAGCCAAAACACGGGAACGTCTGAGTTGAACTGGGTGTTTTCTGCGTTGCAGGAATGTGGGTCAAGACGACATGTTCGCAAAGGCGTGGACTTTGCCCCAGTGTCTTCAGGACCACGTCTCCGCTTCTGTGGTCAAAGTAAGGAAAAGGGCGTGGGGGGGGGAGGGGCTCGGACTGGGCCAGGCAGATCCTTGGCATCTTGCTATAGAATAGATCGAGGCTCTCCAAATACGGCCGCTGTAAGCTTTGTGGACTTCAACTCCCAGGATTCCCCAGCAAGAGAAGAGAGGAGGGAGAGAGAGAGAGAGAGAGAGGAAGAAAGAGAGAGGGGGAGAGAGAAATAGGGAAAGGGAAAGGGAGAGAGAGGGGGGCAGAGGGAAAGGAGGGAGGGAAAAAGGGAGAGGGGGAGAGAGAAAGAGAATAAAGAGTGGAGGAGACACAGAGAGAAAGAGAGAGGGGGGAGAGAGAAAGAGGGAGGGGGGGGAGAGCAAACTAGAGAAAGAGAGAAAGATAGAGAGGGGAAGAGACAGAAAGAGAGAGAGAGAAAGAGAGAGAAAAGAGAGAGTAAAAGAGAAAGAGTGAGAGAAAGAGAAAAGAAAGAGAGAAAGATGGTAGGAGTGAGTAGCTGTGCAGATAAATGGGATGGAGGGATGGAGGGAGGGATGGAGGGAGGGAACTCCCCCGGAGTTGTGGGTGCTCCATCTTTGGAGGTTGTCAAGAAAAGATCGGAGAACCCTTTGACCAGGATATTATATAAACTCTCCCGTCTTGAGCAGAGGGTTGGACTAGAAGACCTCCGGGGTCCCTCCCAGCTCTAGGATTCTGCGATTCTACTTAGGTCTGCTTCACTGCCTCCTCCCTCCCTCCCTCCCTCTCCCTGCCGGGCCCAGATTTCTCCGCTGGCCACAGAGGTCGGGGTCTCCGCCGCGCACCAGCTGGGCCACGCCCTCGGCTTCGCCCACGATGACCTCCCACGGACAGACAGACGGCCCTGCGAATGCAACTCCACCACCCAAGCCGGCCGCTGCCTCATGCATGCAGCCACGGCGTGAGTAGCCCTGATGCCAGCCAAGACGGTAGCTGAGTGAGTTCTGCCCCATTTTGCGACCTTCGTTGCCACAGCTGCTAAGCTAAGGGAATCACGGCGAGTCGTTAACTTAGTACAGGTCATCTTCAACTGAGCCCCAGATTTTTCGCTAAGTGAGACATTTGTTGAATGGGCTTCGCCCCGTTTTACGACCTTGCTCGCCACCGTTGTTCAGTGAGTCGCTTGCAGCTATTAAGTGAATAACACGGTCGTTAAGCGAATCTGGCTTCCCCCGTTGGCTTTGCTTGCCAGAAGGTCGCCAAAGGGGAGCACGTGAGCCCCTCCCTCCCCGGGACGATGCAGCCGTCGTAAATATGAGTCAGTTTTTTTATTTTTTATTTTTTTATTTTAATTCCATTTATATCCCGCCCTTCTCCGAAGACTCAGGGCGGCTTACAAGCTTAGCAGTAGCCTTCATTCTATGTATATGCCTGCTTGTTAGGGCTTTCACACACACCCCAAGCGGCATTATTACAAAGTCAGCTTAATTGCCCCCAACAATCTGGGTCCTCATTTTACCTACCTGGGAAGGATGGAAGGCTGAGTCAACCTTGAGCCTGGTGGGACGCGAACCTGCACTAATGGCAGGCAGCTGGTGTTACTTAAGGGGGCATTAGCCCACTGCTCCACCAAGGCTCTAGCGTCCGAATTTTGGTCATGTGACCACGGGGATGCTCGGATGGTCGTCCATGTGAAAAACGACCTTTTTTCAGTGCTGTCATAACTTTGAACAAACTGTTATAAGTCAGGGACTATCTGTAACCCGGTCGTTAAGTGGATCCAGCTTCCCCATTGACGTTGCTTGCCAGAAAGTCACAAAAGGGAATCAGATAACCCTGGCACATTGCAACCGTCGTAAGTACATGCCAGTTGCCGAGCCTCTGAATTTTGATCGCGTGATCCCAGGGGACACTGCAGCGGTCGTGTGAGTCACATTTTTTTTCAGCGCCCTGGTTACTACAAACGGTCACCGAACGGACGGTTGTAACCCGAGGACCCCCTGTAAGTCACGGGCCCACCCTCTCGTTGCAGAGAACGCTACCTGCTGAGCAACTGCAGTAAAGAAACCTACTTCGCATTCCTGCAGGGCGCGGGGAGAAACTGTTTCCTGAACTTGCCCAAAGACGTCACCCCGAGAAAGTCGTGCGGCAACGGCATTCTGGAGGATGGAGAGCAGTGTGACTGTGGCACAGACGAGGTGAGCACAACGCACTTCATCTGGGCTCCAACTGACTCAACGAAATTCAGTGGTGAAAAAAGGAAGGTGCTACATTTAGGCAAGAAAAACCAAATGTATACTATAGGTCAGGGCTAGGCCACCTTGGCCCCTTCGTGACTCGTGGACTTCAACTCCCAGAATTCCTGAGCCAGCCATGCTGAGGGGAAAGGGAGAGGTTTCCAAGCTCAGCCGTGCTGGGTCAGGAATTCTGGGAGTTGAAGTCCATGAGTCATGAAGGGGCCATAGTTCCCCCATGCTGGCTGAGGAATTCTGGGAGTTGAAGTCCACGAGTCATGAAGGGGCCATAGTTCCCCCATGCTGGCTCAGGCATTCTGGGAGTTGAAGTCCACGAATCATGAAGGGGCCATAGTTCCCCCATGCCGGCTCAGGAATTCTGGGAGTTGAAGTCCACGAGTCACGAAGGGGCCGTAGTTCCCCCATGCCGGCTCAGGAATTCTGGGAGTTGAAGTCCACGAGTCACGAAGGGGCCGCAGTTCCCCCATGCTGGCTTAGGAATTCTGGGAGTTGAAGTCCACGAGTCACGAAGGGGCCATAGTTCCCCCATGCCGGCTCAGGAATTCTGGGAGTTGAAGTCCAGGAGTCATGAAGGGGCCAAATTTCCCCCATGCTGGCTGAGGAATTCTGGGAGTTGAAGTCCATGAGTCACGAAGGGGCCATAGTTCCCCCATGCTGGCTCAGGCATTCTGGGAGTTGAAGTGCACAAGTCATGAAGGGGCCAAATTTCCCCCATGCTGGCTCAAGAATTCTGGGAGTTGAAGTCCAGGAGTCATGAAGGGGCCAAATTTCCCCCATGCTGGCTGAGGAATTCTGGGAGTTGAAGTCCATGAGTCACGAAGGGGCCACAGTTCCCCCATGCTGGCTCAAGAATTCTGGGAGTTGAAGTCCAGGAGTCATGAAGGGGCCAAATTTCCCCCATGCTGGCTGAGGAATTCTGGGAGTTGAAGTCCATGAGTCACGAAGGGGCCACAGTTCCCCGATGCTGGCTCAGGAATTCTGGGAGTTGAAGTCCATGAGTCACGAAGGGGCCATAGTTTCCCCCATGCTGGCTCAGGAATTCTGGGAGTTGAAGTCCAGGAGTCATGAAGGGGCCAAATTTCCCCCATGCTGGCTGAGGAATTCTGGGAGTTGAAGTCCAGGAGTCATGAAGGGGCCAAATTTCCCCCATGCTGGCTCAGGAATTCTGGGAGTTGAAGTCCAGGAGTCATGAAGGGGCCAAATTTCCCCCATGCTGGCTGAGGAATTCTGGGAGTTGAAGTCCATGAGTCACGAAGGGGCCATAGTTTCCCCCATGCTGGCTCAGGAATTCTGGGAGTTGAAATCCACGAGTCATGAAGGGGCCATAGTTCCCCCATGCTGGCTCAGGAATTCTGGGAGTTGAAATCCACGAGTCATGAAGGGGCCATAGTTCCCCCACGTTGACTGAGGAATTCTGGGAGTTGAAGTCCACAAGTCGTGAAGGGGCCATAGTTTTCCCATGCTGGCTCAGGAATTCTGGGAGTTGAAGTCCACGAGTCATAAAAGAGCCAAGGTTGCCTACCCCTGGTATAGGTGGTACCTTGCTCAATAGTAGCAACTGTGAGAGGGACCTCGGAGTCCTAGTGGTCAATCCCTTAAATAGGAGCCAGCCGTGTGCTGCAGCTGCCAAAAAAGCCAACACAGTGCCAGGCTGCATTAACAGAGGGATACAATTGAGACCACATGAAGTGTTAATACCACTTTACAAGGCCTTGGTAAGGCCACACTTGAAATACTGCATCCAGTTTCGGTCACCACGATGTAAAAAAGATGTTGAGACTCTAGAAAGAGTACAGAGAAGAGCAACAAAGAGGATCAGGGGACTGGAGGCTAAAACATACAAGGAACGGCTGCTGGAATTGGATATATCTAGTCTAATGAAGAGAAGGATGAGGGGGGACATGATAGCAGCCTCCCAGCATCTCAGGGGCTGCCCCAAGAAGAGGGAGTCAAGCTATCCTCCAAAGCGCCCGAAGGCAGGACAAGAAGCTGAATTCTGGGAGTTGAAGTCTACATATCTTGAAGTTGAATTCTGGGAGTTGAAGTCCACGCATCTTGAAGTTGCCAAGGTTGTGAAACACCATCCTAGAGATCTCTGACAGACAACCAACCAGCTTCTTTTGCATCCATCTGGGAGATCTGTGAAAGATCAGGTTAAAAATCAAATCCTGCTCTCCATCCTGGTCTCCTCCAGATATGCTGGTCCACAACTACCCAAATTCACCCCCAACACAACCAAGAACCCACGGGGGACACCTGGCATCTGGTGCCCAACATCTCTGGAGGCTTCCAGCCTTGGAGAAGGTGGGCCAAGATTCCATTGGCCCTACACAGGATCTCTCTCTGATTTCCTTTCTGACTTTTGGCTAGTTTGGGGGCTGGGGAGCTTTCAGCAGGGGTCCTGCAACTGGGCCTGGTGGGTGGTCCAAACCCCCAAGAGTGATCAGTTGCCCCCTCCTCCATCTTCCTGGCAGGAATGCATAATCAACGGCTGCTGTCAAGAGGATTGCCAACTGAAACCCGGTGCCAACTGTCTTCAGGGATCCTGTTGTGAGGAGTGTAAGGTAAGATCTTGGCTCTGCCATCTTGGGGGGCTATGTGGGGCTGGGTGGGTCTCCCTGGGACCAAGACCACCTCCAGGGGACAAACGGCCCCTTTGATCCTTTGCTGTTTTCCGTCGCCGTCAACTTGTATGCATCTGAGTCTGCAACAAACCTGGGTAAAATGGCAAATGGCCAGCCGCAACGTCTCGCCCTGATAGTGATCACGGATCACGATGCCCAACACAAGTAGCCACTTGTGGCCTTTGTGTGACAAGCTCATGTTTTCTGGTAGTCCTCAACTTACAACTGTTCATGTTGTGGAAAGAAAAGCCTTCATCGGGGTCCAGTCCAAGCCGGGAATAAGCAAAATGGAGACTGCTTTAGGAAGAAGGTTGCAGTTTATTGGAGAGGAGAGCCGGACAGGAAGATGGCTCTGGAAGAAAACGAGAGAGTGAGCACATGTAGGGAGTGGGGTTTTATACCTTCTTGGGCTTTTGTGTTTGGAGTTGTTCCTGTGGCATGAACTTTGACCCGAGTCTGTGCCTTTCTGGTATTCTGATGGTGGTGGGTTAATCCTATTGTGTCCCAAAGGTCATATCCTGCTCCCCTGGGGCTGGGGCTGAATGCGCGTTGGATATTTTTTGGTGTGAGGGATTGTTGATTCTAGGGATCTTTGTCTTTCTAATCCCATCAGCCTCCTGGTTCCAATCTTCCTGAGAAGATTATCACATCCAAGCTTCTTGGATGTCTACGGAGGTTCTCCGTCCTCCAGGCCATAGTTATCCCAAAGGTGCTTTTTTGCAGGAGGCCAGTGGACTTTCTTGGTTTTCCTTCGAAGAGGTTTCGCTTCTCATCCAAGAGGTTTCTTCGGGTTCTGACTGGAGGGTGGGGAAATGGAAGGATTTATACTCCTTGCGGACAGCTTCTCGTTTGCCTCCATTAAGAGGGTCATTGTTGAGGCCACTTGGAGGTTTGTCTGTTTCCTCGGGGTCACCTGAGTGGTCCAAATGAGGGTGGGGCCTTCTTGGCTGCAGGACGTTCTCCGCCCAGGGTCCCTTCTCCGTCAGAGACGGGTGCAGACCGTTGGGGAGGAGTCAACGTTGTCCGCCTCTCAAACTGAAACATCTGGAAGTTTTTAAGCAGAGACTGGACAGCCATTTGTCTGAAATGGTACAGGGTTTCCTGCCTGAGCATGGGGTTGGACTAGATGACCTCCAAGGTCCCTTCCAACTTCTTCTTCTTCTTCTTCTTCTTCTTCTTCTTCTTCTTCTTCTTCTTCTTCTTCTTCTTCTTCTTCTTCTTCTTCTTCTTCTTCTTCTTCTTCTTCTTCTTCTTCTTCTTCCTCTTCTGTTGCCTCCAGCCAAAGGCTAACTCCATCAGCTTTTGCAGCCCTTCCTCCATTAGGGTAATGAAGGCATCTTTCCATTTGGCATTTTTGTCTACCTATTACAGATTACAGATATCGTCGCAGGATGGAAACAGTTCCTAGTAAGGTCACCTTTTGCAATTGACTATGGCGAATTGTCAATGCCGATGATGGTGTCCAAGTGGTGCTCCAGTTGTTTTGGGATTGCACCCAAGGTGCTTCTTCTTCTTCTTCTTCTTCTTCTTCTTCTTCTTCTTCTTCTTCTTCTTCTTCTTCTTCTTCTTCTTCTTCTTCTTCTTCTTCTTCTTCTTCTTCTTCTTCTTCTTCTTCTTCTTCTTCTTCTTCCTCTTCTGTTGCCTCCAGCCAAAGGCTAACTCCATCAGCTTTTGCAGCCCTTCCTCCATTAGGGTAATGAAGGCATCTTTCCATTTGCCCTGCAAATTCCCACGAGCCCCAGGGCTACGTGGCAGCCTGGCTGGAGCGATGTTTGAGCTCCGTCCGTCTCTCTCTTCGCCACAGTTGCTAAAAGAAGGGACGGTGTGCCGGGAAGCCGCCTCCGATTGTGATCTGGACGAATACTGTTCGGGGACCTCGGAAACCTGCCCCCCGAATGTCTTCAAGCAAAACGGGATGCCCTGCGGCACCGACAGCACCTGCTATGCGGGGGCCTGCCTGGACATCCGCCGGCACTGCCAGACGTTCTTCGGCAAAGGCAAGCGGGCTCTCCTCCAGAGCAGAACAAAATGGAGATACAGCTGGTGGGGATGGCGGGGGGGGGGGGGTCCCAGACCCTCAAGGTAGCTAAGCAGGGATTGGTCCGGCTGGCATTTGGATGGGGTAGTGCCAGCCCATCCCAGGCCTGGAAGCATTCAAGGCTTGTTTTCATCCTGCAGGTTTGCCCAACTGGCTTTCATGCCTAAGGCGGGACTAGAACTCCCCATCTCCGGGCGATTGGCCCAAAGTCACCCAGCTGGCTTTTATGCCTAAAGTGGGATTAGAACTCATCGTCTCCTAGTCATTGGCCCAACTCACCCAGCCAGCTTTTATGCCTAAGACGGGACTAGAACTCACCATCTCTGGGCGATTGGCTCAAAGTCACCCAGCCGGCTTTTATGCCTAAGGCGGGACTAGAATTCACCGTCTCCTGGTGATTGGCCCAAAATCACCCAGTTGGCTTTCATGCCTAAGGCGGGACTAGAATTCACCGTCACCTGGTTTCTGAGCCAGAAATATAAATATATATTTATAAATATATTTATAAATTATAAATATAAATATATTTCTCTGTATAAATCTATATATGTGTATTAAATCTACACATTTATAGATACTGTATGGTTAGATTATGGATATATGCTTACAGATAAATCAGTATCTATATAAACATTACAAATGCGTAAGGATATGTTACTTATATGTAAGGGTGTAGGTCTACAC
>NW_028148384.1:20000-47283 GCF_947247035.1 Vipera ursinii | reverse complement strand
TGACAGCCTTTCAATTCTGACCTTTCCTTAGCCATTTGCGCCTTTTCTCCACGCGGCTGATCTCCCTGGTGCTGCTTGCAAGTCAGTTTTATTTCCTCCTCTGCCAAGGGAAGGCCTTGCCCCTCACCCAGAGGTTGGCCTGCCGGAGTCACACGCTCGGCTTTCTGTTTGTTTTTATTATTAAGGACAATTTCTCATCTGTCAGCGGGGAGAGGAGGGGGGGAGAGAGAGGATCCTTCCCCCTCCCCCCCCATCCTTCCCACCATTTGCAAAAGGAAAATGAGAGCGGTAAATTCTACATTAGCAACATGACTGCAGGTTTCCTCAAGGGGCAAAGTAAGACTGCGATTTTTTTTCTTTTTTAAAATCTTCCCCCTACCCCTGGGGGGGGGGGCGGGGAGAGGAAAGTGATTCGTGCTGATTAGCCGCTTCTATGAAAATCCTGTAATTTTAAAACACTACAGCCTAAATTGTTCTTGTCAAGCTTTTCAGGGCTGCCGAGGTTCCCTAAAAGGTGGATATGCGGATGCTTTGCCCTTTGGAGAGAGTGGGCCTTGTTGACGTGATGGTCTGCTGAAGCGCCTCACAGGGGGGGAACGTAGGACTTCCTTGCTTTGCTGGTGGCTGTAAGGTTTTCTCCTGAATCTTGAACATTTTAGTTCTTCTTATATAATGACAATAACAATAATAATAATAATAAAAGGTGGAAGGGGCCTCGGGAGGTCTTCTGGTCCAGCCTTCTGCTCAAGCAGAAGACCCTATACAATTTCAGACAAATGGATGTCCAATCTCTTCTTAAAGCCTCCAGTGATGGAGCACCCACAACTTCTGGAGGCAGGTTGTTCCACTGGTTAATTGTGCTCACTGTCAGGAAGTTTCTCCTTAGTTCTATGTTGCTTCTCTCCTTGGTTAGTTTCCATCCGTTGCCTCTCGTCCTGCCTTCTGGCGCTTTGGAGAACAGCTTGACTCCCTCTTCTTTGGGGCAGCCCCTGAGAGATTGGAAGGCTGCTATCCTGTCCCCCCTCGTCCTTTTCTTCATTAAACGTGGACATACCCAATTCCAGCAACCGTTTCCTTATATGTTTTAGCCTCCAGTCCCCTGATCATCTTTGTAGCTCTTCAGGAAGTGGCCTATTCCACTTAAATCAGGGTTTCCTACCTTGGCAACTTGGAAGAAGGATGGACTTCTGGCAGCATGTTCCCCTAGAGGGTTTTTATAAGTAGTCCCTTCCTTCCTTCCTTCCTTCCTTCCTTCCTTCCTTCCTTCCTTCCTTCCTTCCTTCCTTCCTTCCTTCCTTCCTTCCTCCCTCCCTCCCTCCCTCCCTCCCTCCCTCCCTCCCTCCTCCCTCTGTTCCTTCCTTCCTTCCTTCCCTCCCTCCCTCCCTCTGTTCCTTCTTCCCTCCCTCCCCTCCCTCCCTCCCTCCCTCCCTCCCTCCCTTCCTTCCTTCCTTCCTTCCTTCCTCCTTCCTTCCTTCCCCCTCCCCCGTCCTCTCCGTGAGATATAATCCTTTGATTGATCGAGCCATTCTGTACTCCTGGTGTGTAAGCTTTGGCTGTCAGTGGGTACATCCCAAAACCACCGATTTTGGGATTAGGATGTAGTAAATCGACTAGAAATACCTGGCAGGGGAATTAGGAGCAAGCTCAGTTTATTGGATCGTTCAGAGACTGATTAGCCTTCCAGAGGATAATAAAACAAATATGAATAACTGCATGAAAATTGGCAGCCGCCTGCTTGGCACGCTGTTCTTAAAGGAGGAGAGCAATTTTCCTTCCCCCCCCCCCGTTTTAAGGATTGCGCGTGATGAAAATTCAAAGTGTGTGGGCAGTATTGACTACCTTGGTGGAAATAATAATCCTGGTGAGAAGGAATGTATATGGTTCGCTATAGACTTGAACTCAGCTCTCTGATTTCTGGCCCAGTGCCTTTCATAAATGTGTCTGTCCCCAGTTCCTCTCCCTTCTTGGACCCGTGGGGTGTTTTTGTCTGAGACTTTTAATACATATGCACTTGTCTGGGTGAGCTGTTCCGAGTCGAATATTGAAAAGCAAAATTTCAGAACAATCCCAGCGTCGAGCTTGCTTCCTTCCCATTCGAAGGCTAACTGTAAAACATGCAGTTTTATGCTACATGTTAGAGGCTTCTGGCTGGTTTGGTGGTGCCGGTGGTGGGGTGGTCCAAGAACAAGCAGAGATGTGTGTGTGTGTGTGCGCGTGTGTGTATTTGCGCTCTCTAATCTTTTCCTATTGCCTCATAGGCCGACAACACTCAGGCAGCCTTGAGAGAAGTTCAAAAGGTTGTGCGCTGGGCCGGGAAGGATGTGTTTCATTTTAAGTGCCAGCAGCTCTTGTGTGATCCCATCATTTTCTCCACGCAAGTCAAGGGAGTGTGGTTGGGAGGCAGCCTGTGGCCTGTTGTTAGGGCCTTTTTTTTTTTTTGCAGCCTCAGAGGAGATGCCTCTCCTTCTGCTTTAATTCCTGCAGCCTAGGCTAGAAAGAGGGGCTCAGATCTCCATTTCACACAGGAATAAGCAGCCTTAATCTGCTGGTTGTATGTCTTGAGAGTCTCCCTGTGGCTTCGTCATCCGCTGAAATCTGCTGTTCTGGGCAGGGCCAGGTGGGTGGGTGGGAGAGAAATCCCCCCACGTTCGGAATGAACCCCGGATTGTTTTTCAGTGATAAAACATTTGAACCTGGTCTGCGATAGGAAAGATTTGTGGACCGAGGACCCCTACGAAACGAAGAAGCCACCTCTAGGAGCCGACTCTGACCCAGACAGAGTCAGTGGCACACAATTTTGCTCACATTCCTTTCATTCCTGCCGTTCCACGTAGTAGGGTGGGGTGGGTTCCCTGATCCCTCTGCAGAATTGAATCTTAAAATAGCAAACCTGCCCTCCTAACATCCGGACTCCTGGGAGGTAAAACCTTGATCGAGTCAGCGAAGCGTTGTAAGCCTGCATAGTATTCCGTAGCCAGCGATGGAATTCTGGGAGTTGAAGTCCACCAGCTTTAAGGTTGGCGAGGCTGAACCAACCAACCCCCCCCCCCCTTTCTGCTTTAGAGAGCAAAAAGCTCTTCTAAGCTGTGATTCCTCCCAGGCACTTGTGGGGTACAGAAAGCTTTGTCTCTCTTCACATGTGGACCTTCCTCCCCTGGCAAAGTGTGAACAGCAGCTCTTTGTTCCACTAAGATAAATAACCGTAGTTCAGTGGGGCATCATGACTGTCACCCAGAGTCAAATAAAGCAGCCTTTGTGAACAAGGGATGCAAAGTGCTATAAAGGGATCGCGGTCACCGTAGAATAAAACCTCTGTTTCAGATCTCCCAGCTTGTTGTTGTTGTTGTTTCCCTTCAAATCAGGATTCCAGGTGGTCATTCCAAAATAACTGGATTTGAACGGATAGGTTGAGTGGAACCACCTGCCTCCAGAAGCGGTGAATGCTCCCAACACTGGACGTTTTTAAGAAGAGACTGGACAGCCATTGGTCTGAAAAGGTCTAGGGCAGGGCTAGGCAACCTTGGCTCTTTTATGACTCATGGACCTCAACTCCCAGAATTCCTCAGCCAGCCATGCTGAAGGACACGGGGTGGGGGTGGGGGGGATTTCTTTCATTTCCAGAGCTGTCTTTAACACCTTGAAATAGCGCTGTGCGTCTCACGGCGGCTTGAGACTGCATCCGGTCCCCGGGTGATCGTCCTTGTAGCAACCGCAGCCCTTTATAGATCACCGGGAGCTAAGTCTTCCAAACAAGATTTCTTTTCTTTCCCGCAGGAGCGCCCTGCACCCGTCTTATGATTTAATATTGGGTGGTTTTCCTTGTTGATGTCGTTGGTTTTCGTAGTTAGAGCTTTTTTTTGAGGCCCGGGGGGGGGTGGGGGGAGAAAGCCCTGGGCCCCGTGGAAGCAGCGCTCTCCATTTCAATTTTGCTAATTTGTTCCTCCTGTTCCTTTGCGGGAGACGTCACTAGAACATACGACTTGATGGTTTAAGGGGAGAAGGCTGAGAAATAAATGGCTTTAGCTTTCCGAGGGAGAAATACACGGCTTATTTTTATTTTTTTTGTCTCGGAGCAAATTTGGCAAAGCTGCCCAGCTCTTGTTGTCTTCTCAAAAAGTGGAGACAGGATATGCAAATAAGAGGGTGGTGGTGGTGGTGGGTTTCATGGGCCCAAAGAAAAGAGGATGAGAGGGGTTTTTGGCTATTGCGCAGCCTTTGGTGACCTTGAATAGACTTGGTCTGAAAATAGTTGGATGGTGGATTGAGGACCACATTTGAGGGGCTGTCACAGAGAAGGGGATCGACCTATTCTCCAAAGCACCGGGAGGCAGGACAGGAAGTAACCGAATGGAAGCCTAACAGAAGGCGATCCAACCTCCAATTGAGGAGAAGTCTCCAGACCTCGAGGATAACAGAGAAAAAACAGGTGGAAGGGTCCCTGGAGATCTTCTAGTCCAACCCTCGGCTCGAACAGGACACCCTATATAGAAGGGGGTCTTCAAACTTTTAGGAATTCTGGGAGTTGACGTCCACAAGTCATCAAAGGGCCAAGTTTGAAGACCCCTGGTCTATAAGGATAGTGGAGTGAAAATTACCCCTGTGTTTGGGATGATTCTGCCAAAACAACAACACCCCTCTTTTTTCAAAGTAAGATTTTAGCTTCAAAGTAAGATTTTGGGGTTCCAGCTCTAGTTGTACCCCTCCCTCCCTCCCATCCTTATTTACCATGCATTTTAAACACCCTGCTTGCTCACCGTAGTTAACCATTAGTGGCCGATTACTAATTTGCTGCCAAACAATTATCCAAATTGGGCTTGAAATGTTGCAAAGCTTGATATGGGTCATTACTAAGTTTAAATACATCTATGGATTTTTTCCCCCCACAACAGTGCATCATATTTAATGTGCTTAATGCAGTAGCCCATTTAAAAAAACACAAAGGTCTGTTTGTGCTGCCCAGCCAGCTGGGATGTTCCAGACAAAAACAGCTCACACTGGGATAGACAGGGATAGACATCCTGGAGAAACAAGGGTTTGCTTATTGTCATTCTAGGACAGGAGTCTTCCAACGTGGCCCTCTTCTGTCTTGTGGACTTCAACTCCCAGAATCCCTCCGCCAGGCACTAGGATTCACATGAGCCAGCCGTGGTGGCTGGAAATCATGGCTTGTTCCAAAGCCAGAGAGTCCCTATCCTGGGAATTACGCCTTGCTCCGTTCTGATGTTACTGCAAACCTCTTTGTGTCGGATGAGGAGAGGGAAAGGTGAAGGGCGGTGTTGTCGCAAGGCCCCACCGAAGCTTGTTTGCTGTAAGAGTAAGGTACAGTTTAGTGTGAAAAGTGTGATGTATAATATTCTGGGCACTGCTGGCTTTAAGTCGCCCTCTGCATCCCAGACTTTTGCTTCCTTTTTAGAGGACAAATAAGCGGGTGGGAAAGCTCGCTGGCTAGCTTAGCAAACATTCCTTGGGTATCCATAGCTTGTGTGCCAGGTCGGAGAAGAACGCCTCTACAATATTGCACACAGGCAGACAACTGCCAGCTGTTTATGCAGAGTGGGTGGCCTTTTTTTGGGGGGGGGTGGTCCTGGGGTTGTGTGGAGATGCCAAAAGGTCCTTGTGAAGGTGGCTGAAGTTTGCAGGGAGAATTGTCTAATGCAGAGGTCCCCCAGCCTTGGCCACGTTATGACTTGTGGACTTCAACTCCTGGAATTCCTCAGCCAGCCATGCTGAGTTGAAGGTCCACAAGGCATAAAGTTGAAGAGCCCTGTTCTAATCGAGATCTCTCTTCCAGTTGCTGCTGTTAAGCCATGTTAAGCTAGTCTGTGCCTAGACTGTCGGGCTTTCCATGCCTAAGTGTCAAACCTTGCTTTGACCTAGGCTGAATTTCACCTCGTTAGATAGGGCCCGGTGTTCAAGTCTATTAAGGTCTGTTTTTTCGGATCTTGAGCTTGTCTTCCGGGGTGTTGGCTATGTGCATGCGTGCGCGCACCCCTCCTCCCCACCCAGAATTACATTTAAAGCCCTCTGCGCCGCCAGCTCAAGTTTTGTGCTTAGATAAACCTGGATGCGGAGGAGGAGAAAAGTTGGTGCATGGCATTGCCAGGGCCCGGTCTACTGGTTTTATGAGCTGCTAGGAGGAGCAAATGAGCCTGCGGGATTTCTTCTCCTCTCCAGGTCTTGCCCAAGACGCGCTCCTAGCTTGAGAAAATCTTGCAGGAGCCCAGATTCTTCTCAGCAAATCCTTGAAAGGCCGCAGGACTAGCACCTTGTTGATAAGATCCTAACAGGAGCTTAAGAGTCGGCCCACGCTTCCAACTCAACTCAGCATGATTCTGCAAGGCCAGCACTGCAGATCTGGCATTTATTCGCTTTCCTGCCTTGCTTAAAGAAAAATAAAAATGCAGACTCTCTCTGTTGTAGTCAGTTTTTTCAGCATGATTGATTTGGAAATTGCTGGGTGGCTGCCTGCCTGGCTGATTGATTGATTGATGTAGCATTCAGCATTTGATACACGGCCTTTACAACTTTGAGTAATATCTCACCTAAATTAAAAGCACAGTAAGATATGAATGTTAAAAAAAAAAAGATCTGTATTCAAATACCAACGTCTCCAAGCCGTCTTCCTTGAAATCTGATATTTTAAAATTGGTTCGTGTGTCCGTTGCCTGGAAAGACAATGAAGGCATGTTAAAACCAGTCTGTTAATGTGGGCCTTTATCTCCCAGGGACACGATGGATGGACTTCCAGGAATTTGGTTCTCCTGTAGCGGCCTAAAGTGGTGTGGGCAAAGCTTGACTAACCGCCTCTGGGAACTTAACCAAGCCCAAAGTGGCTTCTGCGAGAATTTGGATAACCGGCTTGTTTTTTTTCCGGAAGTGTTAAGTTTTTACTGGCATAACAATCTCTCTTCTTATTTTTCTCCTCCTTAGAATATTTGTCTGCTTCTCTTCTCTTCCCTTCCCTCCTCTGCTCTGTTTTCCTCTAGATATTGCAGCCTGGTTCTTGTCACACAGATGTGCGGGCTCCCATCTCCCCTGAACCTCTAGCCAGCGTGGCCTTCGCTGAGCATTCTGGGAATTGAAGTTCACACATCTGGAGAGGGTCAGGAGAAGCTGGTTGTGGTCCTGCCCTGCTCCTGCTGCTGCCACGAACCCCGGTCTGATCAGGGACCTTGGGAATTGTGGCCCACCCTTTGCCAGGCTTTCCGGTTTGCGGAGTCCTGCATAAGCAGCCAACCTACGCCGTTCTTTCTCTCTTCACGGAATAGATGAACTGCTACTCTGTGCAAACGTTATTTTCGTTCTTGCTGCTTTTTCAGCCACTGTCTGCCAAGTGCGATTATTGGCTAGTTTGCGGATCTGAGTTGGACATATTGTGTGTGTGTGTGTGTGTGGTGGTTATGCTCCTTGTTTTTTTAAAAAAGAAAATCACAAAAACCTGTTAGAACATGACCCGCATTGACAAGAGTGCCGTCTTTCTTTCCCATGCATAACCTGGCCTTCATTAATGGCGTTTGCAAAAAACAACTTTCAGACCTTTTTCTTGCTTTTCTTCAAGGACGTTGAGATGGTCTAGCAGGCGAGTTTTTGTTTTTTTTAACCCCAGGGAAATCTGTGCCCCAAATGTGTGTCAGATGGCCCGGAAAGATAGATTTTCCGAGGTCTGAATGGACAGAGGAGGCATTCCTGAGATGATTCTTAGCCTCAACACGAGAGAATGTTTATAGCTCAGAGTTGAACTGTGGGGTCCTTGGTGCTCTCTGAGCTTGGCGGTTTATCCCGCAGACGTTGCATTGCCCAACTAGGTAACATCATCAGTGCTAGAAGGGAGTGGGGTTTGTGGAGTGAGGGAGGAGGAGGAGGAGGAGGAGGAGGAGGAGGAAGAGGATTATGGGGTCATTGGTGCTCTCTGAGCTTGGTGGAGGGAGGAGGGGGAGAAGGACTGTGAAGTCCTTGGTGATCACTGAGCTTGGTGGTTTTCTTGTAGACGTTTCATGACCCAACTAGGTAACATCATCAGTATTAAGTATGTTCATTGGTATCTAATTGACTACACTTAATTTTCTTTCATCGGCTAGCACTGATGATGTTACCTAGCTGGGTAATGAACCGCCGACAAAAATACAACCAAACTCAGAGAGCACCAAGCACTCCACAGTCCTCCTCCTCCTCCTCCTCCCTCCCTTCTAGCCCTGATGATGTTCCCTAGTTGGGTAATGAAATGCCTGCAAGAAAGCCACCAAGCTCAGAGAGCATCAAGGACCCCACCTTATCCTCGTGCAGGTGGATACAGTCCCTGGGAACCGAGGGTCAAAATGGCTTCAATCAGCCTTACGCCGCCGTACTTCGTTGGATCGTTCTCTCCCACCCTGACGTAAATTAGATCATTGCTTTCTCCCCACCCCCAAATCTTTCTCTCTTCTTCCTGGCATTAGCTGGATCCCCATCTCCTTTTAAACCTGCCATGCGCTGAAGGCTCTTGTCTGTCTGTTTTGCAGGGTGAGACTTAACCGCCCTCCACAGAGGCTGGTTGTGTTCGTTAAGGCGGGCAGCGCACGACCCATGCAAATCTTGTTAAGAGATTTATCTGTCTGGCTTGTGGGAGGAGAGAAGGGCCTTCAGAGAAGGGAATCCGGAGGGAGAAGCTCCTGTCTTAGTTCCGCCACGTGCTCAGTTGCCTCGAGTGCTTTCATTTTACTTTTTTATTTTTCGTCTGTGCTGGATTTCACGTTAAATGTTAAGATCCGACTCCAGGAGCGCGTAAAACCTCTTAGCGGGCATTAGCGGGAGGAGGAGGAGACGGACGCAGCAGTTCCTCTGTAATCGTACAGGTGTGCTGGCTGAATAAGCACCCGGCGGTCCCTCGCCTCCTTTTTCCCCTGCTTGGAGATTTCTAACGGTGAATCGGTTATAAACATTTTCCACCCGGTCTTCTCTTTCCGTAAGATGCCCAGGTGGGTTTTAGGCACCTCCCATCCGCTGAAATCTCGGGGAGTCGGCGGTGGAGCACGTCCATCTCGCCGTCCTTTCTCTAGCCAGGTTGTCTTAAGTCAGGGGTCCCCAACCCCTGGTTTGCGGACCGGTAGCGGGCCGCGGCACGCCAGCGACCGGTCCGCGCAAACAAGCAAAGCCCTCCATCCACAGGGATGCAGGCAGCACACAAAACCACACACACTCTGCGGTCCACGGAAAAAAAACTCTCTCCAAGGAACCGGTCCCTGGTGCCCAAAAGTTTTGGGGGATGGGGGGGCGCTGATCTAAGTGGCTGATTCTTCCGCGACAGCGATTTGCGGAGCGTTTTGCAATTCCTCGTCTTTGAACCCCAACATTTCCATTGCTAAGCTAGCGAGTTCTGCCCCAATTTTACGGCCTTTCTTGCCTCAGTTGTTAAGAGAATTGCGGCCGTTGTTGATAACACGGTTGTTCAGTGAATCTGGCGCTTCCCCGTTGCTTGTCAGAAGGTCGCAAAAGAGGATCGCATGACCCCCGGGACACACACAACCGTCATAAATATGAGCCAGTTCCCAAGCGTCCAAATTTTAGCCACAACATCACAGGGGATGTTGCAAAGGTCGTAAGTGTGAGGACCGGTCATAAGTCGCTTTTTTCAGTGCCGTCGTAACTTTGAATGGTCACTAAACGTATGTCTGGAAGCCAAGGACTATCAGTGCCCAGGCAGGAGGTAGAGGCTGCCTATGTTTCCTGTCTTAATTGCTGAAGTATAAAGCAGGCTCTTCCGGCGAGGCTTCCAGAGGACGATTTTTCAGGTCCCCATGAAGCAACCAAACGGGTGGGGTGATCCGAAGCCCCGGGGTGGTGATTTCACTGAAAGCCTGGATCCTCTGTCTATGCAAAATCTTGAGAGCTGGAAACTTGCCACCGGCTTTAAAGCCCTGGGAACTTACCACTGGGCTGTCACTCAGCAGTTTTAGGAGGCTGGGAATTGACTCTTGCTGTTCTTTAATTTTGTATTTTTAGCTCTCCCATCTCTCTCTCTCCCATCTCTCTCTCTCTCTCTCTCTCTCTCTCATTGTCCCTCCCTCCCTCTCCCCCTCTCTCTTTCCTTCCTTCCCTCTCTCATTCTCTCTCTCTCCGTCCCTCTGTCGTTTGTTCCTTCCTTTTCCTCCCTCCTTCCCTCCCTCTCTTCTCTCTCTTTACTCCCTCCCCCTCTCTCCCTCCCCCTCCCCCCTTTTCCTCTCTTCCTTCTCCCTCCCTCCCTCTCTCTTTCTCTCCTCATTCTCTCCCCCCCTCTTTCTCCTTTTCTTTCCTTCCTCCTTTTTCTCTCTCTCTGTCTGTTTTTTTAAATATGGATACAATGAACAGGAAGTTATCCTGCACCACTTTCTATAATAATAATAATAATAATAATAATAATAATAATAATAATAATAATAATAATAATAATAATAATAATAATAATAATAATAATATCATCATCTTTTTTTGGTGCCCAAGACGTCCAATAACCATTGCTTGATTTAAAAAAAAAAAGACTTTTTTTTTAAAAATGGTTTTGAGTTGGAGAAGTGTGTCAGAGGCAGGATTCTTCTTGATCGCTTCCTGTGGCTTTATAGAGATTAGGCAGGATCAGCCCGGAGATCACGCAGTTGTATTCCAGGGAGGTGGGGCCGTGGATACGGTTGGCGATTCAACTCTTAATTTGTTATTTTTGCCGAGTGGGAATTAATTCTTTCAAGACGGAAAAACTTATTAGCTGTAACCGAAGGAATGAAGCAGAAAATATATAAATAGATGGATTTGGAGAATGATTTGGGATTACAGGAGGAAGCCGGGAGGAAGAAAGGTCTTGTGAATGTTTTGGCCGGAGCTGGCGTGACCACAACATCACCGGGAGCCCTTGTGATCTCCCGATTGCGATGTGCCCGGCTCTGTTTGGGCCCTGGCAGAACAGGAACGTCAGTTTAAGATGCTCAGAACATTTTGTCTTCGGGGACATCTGCTTCTGGCGTTTAGGATGTTCCCTGCCAGACCTTCCCACCTTTTGAAATCTCATCCGTTTTAATTCCTTCCAACCCCCACCCACCCCCCTTGTCTCTTTGCAGTGTCTTCCTTCAGTTCGTTTCCTTCACGGAAAATCCTTGTTCCAGAAAATTAGGACAAATCCAACGAACGGGTTTATGCTCCAGTCTTCCCCCCCCCCTTAGACATCAAATGTGGAATAATTTTCCGTAGGATACCTCTTGCACCTGTGTTTGACATGCATCTGAAGTTGGTTGCTTCCTTGTGAAGTGGAGTGGGAGCAATTATCTTGGGGTGTGTGTGTGTGTGTGTGTCCCATTTCTTTGCTTTTTTGTGTAAGTGTCTAGCATAGCATGGAATAGAATATAGAATATAGAATATAGAATATAGAATATAGAATATAGAATATAGAATATAGAATATAGAATATAGAATATAGAATATAGAATATAGAATATAGAATAGACTGCAAAACGTAAGCCATCATGTTTGCCAGCCCCGTAAGGGTCTCCCACCCTCGAGTGGATTCGTTGCTGCTGTCTTAATCCTCTCTTTCAACATCTGCCTAAACATCTGTCTGCTTGGCAGTCTGGGTGATATATTAGCGCGGCTCACTTCCGAAAACACTTCCTCAGCAGCAACCCAAATCATTGACTTGAATTTTTTTTAAAAAAACTTTTATGGGCTCCATAACATTGCGGGTGCAATTACAGCTGAAGCAGTCGGGGTGCTTAACCCATCGCAACAGCTGGGAAACGGGGGGGGGGGCAAATGGGCTTAGCATTCAGGTGTGTGAGAAGGTTTAGCAAATGGCAGGCAGGAACGTACAGAAGGTGGAATGGGAGCTAGCGGAGATTTCCTGACAGGAAGGACAATGAAGCAGTGGAACGACTTGCCTCCAGAAGTTGTGGGCGCTCCATCCTTGGAGGTTTTTAAGAAGAGTCTGGACAGCCATTTGTCTGAAATGGCATAGGGGCTTAGGACACAATGCAGACCCAACAATTGCGCGGCGCATGGTTTTCCCAACTTAAAAAGAGTTTCATTTTTGGAATTGCAGTCCACAAGATCTGGACTTGGCTTCTTCTGTTACGCTTGACAGCTGACTCGGGGATCTCAATCAGACAATACGGTTTGTGTTTGTGTACTTTCCTCCCACGGAGCGCCCAAGGTATTGCCCCAGCCCAACCCAGGGACTGACCAAACCCAAATTAGCCTCCCTTTAGCAAGGCTCTTACTTTGGAATCCTTTCTCTTTACGCTTCTAGACATAACAGCCAGTATTGTGGGTTGCAACTGATGCTCCCGGTGCGTAATTGGAAAACGGCGTCTCGCTGCGCAGCGGCATTACTGCCACTTGTCCTCTCTCTAGGCCTATCTTGCTGGTTTGACAAATAAAGATTTTGTCTAATCCCGGTGATAAATCCTGCCATCTGCTCTGGTGGGGAACGGAGGGAGGAAGGGGCTTTGCTCCGGCCAGCTGTCTGCAGAAACTGCTTTCTTTCTTCATATTTACACACATCCTGGCGAAGTGGATTCCAGAAAGCTATCCAGTCCAGTCCCATCTCCAGTTAGTCACATCGCGGGCCACGCGGTGAGGATTACACCAGCTGAAGTGAGGCCTCCCCCTTGCATGACGTTCCCTCCGCCATTGCAACGAAGCCAGAGGTTTTTTCTGCGGCCCGGTGGGTGCGCGGTTTTGCGTGCTGCCTGCGTCCCGCGGATGGGGGCTTTGCTTGTTTGTGTGGACCGGTCGCTGGCATGTTGCAGCCTGGTACTGGTCCACGGACCAGGGGTTAGGGACCCCTGATGTAGGATCTCTTTGTCCCAGCAGAGTTTTATTTTTTTTTATTTTTTTTTAAAAAAACCTCTAGCTTCCCTCTGCAGCTGTGGCTGTATTTGCAATCTGGGGTTTGTGTGTGTGTGTGCGTGATAAAGAGAATGTGCATATCGTACTCTGCCTGAGTTTGCTCATCTTGCCAAGCTCTGGTTTGTCCGAAGAGCTGTTTCCAAAACAAAGCGGGGAGGTCTGATCCAGATTGTAAATAGCAGGCAGGCAGTGTAAGCTATCCTGGCTGGATCCCCACGGAGCCCAAAGTCAAACAAAACCATGTTATGACTTCATACGACAGGATGCACCGCGCCAGCCCCTTTACCTGGGAGAAGGCTTCGGATTCAGGGCCTGACTCTCATTTCGAAAGGCCTCAAAAGGATCTGTGGATCAGGATCTGGATCTGTGATCCGATCACGGAAGAATGAGTTTCTTCCAGGGAGGGTATAGACCAGGGGTAAGCAACCTTGGCTCTTTTTAATGGCTCGTGGACTTCAACTCCCAGAATTCCTGAGCCAGCCACGCTAAGGGGAAAGGGAGAGGTTTCCAAGCTGAGCCACGCTGGCTGAGGAATTCTGGGAGTTGAAGTCCAAGAGTCACACTCCTGGTCTAGACAGTAGAGGCTTACCTGCAGGTATCAGCCACCCTCAGAAAGAAAGAAGAGAGAGAGAGAGAGAGAGAGAGAGAGAGAGAGAGAGAGAGAGAGAGAGAGAGAGAGAGAGAGAAAGAAAGAAAGAAAGAAAGAAGAAAGAAAGAAAGAAAGAAAGAAAAGGCTTTGCTCGGATTCTAATTCTCTGAATAATCCTGTAAGACAGGCTGGCGATTATTAGTTGCAAACACAGGAGCTGAAGCTTTTCTTAGGATCGGATGGTAACTATGAACGGTTATAAGTTGGGGACTACCGGTATATGTCCACAAGCTTGGAGGCCGAGGGGTTGGCGGGTGGTGGTGGTGGGAGAAAGCCATGGCCTGGTTGAGCTTCAGAGGGAGAAAACGATTGACATAAATGAAACCTCGTTTCCCCCACGTGGAAGCGTTGATGTGGTCAGTCTGATGGAGCTGGTTAAGACGGCCACGGTTTTGCTCCCCAGGAAGGGACGGTTGCAAATCCTCCCCCTGCCTTTTTTCTTTTTTTTCTTTTTTCTTTTTTTTCTCCCCAGATGTTTTTCCATGGACATTTCAAAAAAAAAAGAAAGAAATGTGTGGCAGATTAGTGTATGTTCCACAATACATATTCCCTTTGGGCTCCAGATTTGAATTTGAAGCAGAAAGCTTAGTTAACCCCAAGGGTGTCTGTTTTCCTGTGGCTTTTTTTAAAAAAACAACAAAGTTTTGTTCCTAGGAGCGCAGCGAGACAATAGTGCCTTTAAACTTTCCAGCCTGCTTCAGAAAACATTTGATGAAGTCCAAGTTTCCTTTCAAAGAATTATCGGGGATGTTGGGGGTGGGACCTCCCCACTGCATGGACTCCAGAAAGGAAGAATAGAATAGAATAGAATAGAATAGAATAGAATAGAATAGAATAGAATAGAATAGAATAGAATAGAATAGAATAGAATAGAATAAGCAATAGGATATAGAATGGAATGGAATAGAATAGAAGAACAGAACAGAACAGAATAGAATAGAATAGAATAGAATAGAATAGAACAGAAGGAAAATAGAATAGAATAGAATAGAACAGAAGGAAAATAGAATAGAATAGAATAGAATAGAATAGAATAGAATAGAATAGAATAGAATAGAATAGAATAGAATAGAATAGAATAGAATAGAATAACCAATAGGATATATAATAGAATAGAAGTTGTCCCATTCCCTCGTGGCTGAGCGTTTGAGTGGCAGCCACGCGCAGAGCCCATCTTACAGATTTTGCAGGTTGCCCAAGGCATGGCTGGTGGCTAACGTGGTCTTTGTCTCTCTCTCTCTCTCCTTCTCCAGGACCTTTTTAAAACACTGGGGTTGCCGGCGTGGTCCAATTTTTCCTGGAGTGGAGTGCGAAATTCAGAAGACTGAAGCCCAGGCTGACTGTCTACCTTTCACGGAGGCCGAGCCGTGAGAGGACGGAAGAAGGCACCTGGCGCATCATGACAGCGGACAAAGAGAAGGACAAAGAGAAAGAGAAGGACCGGGATCGGGACAAACGGGACAAGGCGCGGGAAAGCGAGAATTCGCGGCCCCGTCGGAGCTGCACCCTGGAGGGCGGGGCCAAGAACTACGCCGAGAGCGACCACAGTGAAGACGAGGACAATGACAACAACAGCGCCACCACCGAGGAGTCTAGCAAGAAGAACAAGAAGAAGCCTCCGAAGAAGAAGTCCCGCTACGAGAGGATGGACAACGGGGAGATCACCTCGTTCATCACGGAGGACGATGTCGTCTACCGGCCTGGAGGTGGGTGAGAGAGAGAGAGAGAGAGAGAGAGAGGGAGGGAGGGAGGGAGAGAGAGAGAGAGAGAGAGAGAGAGAGAGAGAGAGAGAGAGATCCTCAACTTTTATATCACATTCTCTCTGTGTGTGTGTGTGTGTGTTTGTGTGAATGAGAGTCCCTGAACCCAGGAGCTCACAATTTTCCTAGTTACCCTCTCAAAGGTGCTTTTTCAACAGGCAGCTGGGCTGTTCTTTTCCTTGAGGAAGAAGAAGAAATTTAGCTTAGTTCTACCTTGCGTTCTTTCTAGCGAAGCACTAAAACAGGGGTCTTCCAACTTGGCCCTTTGATGACTTGTGGACTTCAACTCCCAGAATTCCTCAGCCAGGCACACTAGCTGAGGAATTCTGGGAGTTGAAGTCCAAAAGTCATAAAAGGGCCGAGTTTGAAGACCCCTGCACTAAAATTTGGCTTTCCCCGGGGAAACGTTAGCTTGATATTTAATAGCATTGCCAGAATTTAATAGCTCGAAATTTTTGTATTTTCGGCATTTATTTATTTTATTATTATTTTAATTCCATTCATATCCCGCCCTTCTCCGAAGACTCAGGGCGGCTTACAAGCTTAGCAGTAGCCTTCATTCTATGTATATGCCTGCTTATTAGGGCTTTCACACACACACCCCCCCAAGCGGCATTATTACAAAGTCAGCTTATTGCCCCCAACAATCTGGGTCCTCATTTTACCTACCTGGGAAGGATGGAAGGCTGAGTCAACCTTGAGCCTGGTGGGATTTAGAGGCGCAGTGGTCTGTTTTGCCTGTGTTTTTTTTCTTCTTCCCTGCCATTTTCTTCTCGGCTAGCTGCTTTGGGTTTACTTTTGATAAAGAAATGGATATGAAAAAGTTCTTGGCTGACACCGGCAGCCAAGCGTGTGTGGCTGTTTACATGCCTCAGTACATACGTATCAATCTGGCGATTCCCTTCTGGGGTGAGCGGCATCACGCAAAGAGCCAGACGTGGTAAGCCGAAGAAAGCAAGAGGTTTTAAAAAAAAGAAAGAAGAGGGAAAAAAAAGGCACTTGACTCCGAAAGGCTGAAGCGGAGAAGCCGAAGGGCTTTTGGAAATCTTTAAGTGGAAAGCGGACCAAGCTGCAACTTGTCCGGAGAGTCTTTAGGGGACTGACAGTCGAGATAGCTAAGGTCAAGCCTCCGTTCTCCCTGAATATTGCAAAACGTTGCAGAGTGGCTTCTTGGTCCTTTGAACACGCTCGGCCTCCTGGCGAGATTTCCCTGGAAAGACTTTTGCAAACCTGGAGAATTCCCCCAAAGTCTACAGGCGTCTTCCCACGTGAGCCAACGCTGGCTGCAAAGGAATCCACTCCCGAGAAATGGGTCTGCGGGTCAAGACCCACTCCCGAGAAATGGGTCAAGCTAGGGCAGCGTGTCTGGATCTCAGCCCCTTTTGAGACCTGTCGGCCTTCGACTCCCAGAATTCCCCAGCCTCAGGAATTCTGGGGAGTTGAAGACCTCCCACTTTCAAGTTGCTGACCTCCACAAACTCTGATTGAGGAGGAGATAAATAGGTCCTGCAGGCATCCCATCTGCGTGTCTCTCTCTCTCTCTCTCTCTCTCTCTCTCTCTCTCTCTCTCTCTCTCTCTCTCACACACACACACACACACACACCCTTTGTCAGATAAGTTTGCTGCTTCTGTCCTGCAGATCGGATGAGTGACCCAAGTAGGGAGTCCCAGATGCAGAATCCGCTTTGTAAAATGAAGCCAGGCCAATTAACGTTCCACAAAAGATTGGACTTGCCTGCCGATCTGCAGGTAGGCAAGTGGATCGTTAAACTGGACCCATCAGCTGCCGTCTAGGGCAGGGCTAAAGGTTGCCCCTTTCTCCTTGCCCACAGCAGCTTGGGGCGACCTGTCGAAGTCTGCCTGTTTTCTTTTTTTTCTTTTTGAGTTGAAAAGGCCCCCCCCAAAGGGAAATCTGGGAGGTTAACCCGGGGCTTCCCTCCTCTTTTTCGCAAGCCGGAGGACCCGATTCCCAACTCAGCCATCCGCCTCGAGGCTTCGCTTGTGCAGCATAATTGGCACTGGAGATGGTGTGCCCTGGGTGTGCAATCTTTTTGCACGGGGGAAACCTGCTAGCCTTGGCAGTGACCCACATGCTGGGCCCAGAGGAATGGGCTTTGTTCCCCCTCTCTCACACCTGCGTGGCAACGTTCCTGCTTAACCTGCTTGGACCAGCAGAGCGATAAAAGGCTTGTCATTTTGTCGCCTCCGTCCTCTTGTCTTGCACCTTTTTTTTTCTTTTGGAATCGTATTGTTTCCGACCCTCCATTGAACAGCTTTCCCTACCTGTGAATGCAGCAAGATGACAACAACACAAGGCCTTCGGTTTATCTCTTTATCTCTTTTATGTTTATTTATTTTTTCCCCCTTTTTCTCATCTCTCTCCAGCACATTCGCATCCCCGGCCGAGGGAGGCGAGCCAGATTTTATTTTATTTTATTTACCCGGAGTTTAATTGGGCTGAGATCTCCTAGGGTGCAGTTGAAATGCTCCTCTGCCCTTTTGCTTAGCAAGCAAGCCCTTGAAATCCGAAGAAGAAGCTCGGGAGGGTTGAGCTTCTGCCGGCTCAATTAATTGTTAAATGTTCCCTTTATAATCATTACACATTGATGCTTTTTTTTTCCTCCCCCCCCCTCCCCATCCGCCGTGGCTGAGGCTCCCCGCTCAATTCCCCATCTGCTCTTTTGACGGGCTGCTGCGTGTTTGTGCGGAAAAAGAAAAAGAGGGGAGGGACACGGTGCGAATGTTTGTGCAAAAAGAAGGGAAAAACAGGAGAAGAGGAGGGCCCGCGATTGAAAAGAAAAAGGCGATGGATCGAGCAAAAGGGGGAGAGATTTGCCGAGGCCTAACGCTATTTAGATTGGAGGACGTGAGCGAAATTGAAAAGCTCGCCTTTTTTTTTTTTGTGGCTTTCGGCCTGGGAGCGATTGGCTTCTGTTTGACATTGACCCATGTGTTTGCCTAGCCCCCATATATTGCCCGCTATTTGTTCTGACAGCTTCGCCAGCTGAGAGAAGCAAGCGTGCCAGAATTACAGAGGGAAAGCAAAAGACTCAAAGGCAGAGGAGGAGGGCAGGGGGGGGGAACGACAACAAGGGGTGGGGGAAAGAGAAATTAAATAGCCATGGCCTTGCTGACAACAGAAGTAGCCTAATCCAGTCCGTGAATGCCAAAGCGCCCCCCCCCCGCCTGCTCCTCTGGCTTCTGTGCCCGGGTTCTGCCGTTGGCCGAGTGTATCTGATGGCGGGGTCCTTGGTGCTCTCTGAGCTGGGTGGACGTTTTATCGGCAAGCCAGGTAACGTCAGCAGGGCTAGAAGGGAGTGGGGTTTGCGGAGAGGAGGAGGAGGAGGAGGACTGGGTGGGGGTCCTTGGCGCTCTCTGAACGTGGTTCTTTCCTTGCAGACGTTTCAGCACCCAACTAGGCAACATCGTCAGTGCTAGAAGAAGGAGGGGGGAGGAGGAGGAAGAGGAGGACTGTGGGGTCCTTGGTGCTCTCTGAGCTGGGTGGACGTTTTATCGGCAAGCCAGGTAACGGCATCAGGGCTAGAAGGGAGTGGGGTTTGATAACAGGGAGGAGTACGAAGAAGAGGGGAAGGAGGAGCACTGTCGGGTCCAGGCATTTCCTCCCAGGCTCATGCCCCCCAGTTCTCCGGCCGTCATGTAGCCCAGCGTTCTAGGACCGCCCCTAGTAGTCTCTCCCAGCCCAGCCTGGAAGCCCCTGGGGATTGAAGCACGGAAAGCAGCCTTGTAGCGCTGCACCAGAAGCCTTTCCGAAGGCAAAGGCTTGGCCTGGCCTCGAGGGGGAAGCTCTGCAAAGCGGCACGCTGCGTCTCCCAGCGCCTGGCTTCCAGAGAAGGGAATGTGCCTCTCCTGTCGCTTTTTGCAACGCTGCAGGTGGAAGGCAGGGCGATGTGAGGGTGACGTGCTGAGAGAGAGAGCCACCCCCTTGGCTTTTAATCCTGGTAGCCAAGCCGTGGTTAGTGGCCTCTTGCCGGCAGCCCCAAGGGAGCATGGTAAGGTGGAAACTGCTACCTCCGCTCCCTTCGCCTCCGCCTCCCTTAGCGGCGAATGTGGCAGGCGTTGTTCTGGCTTCTGAAATATGGCGCAGCTGTTCTTGCCTGACAGATGGTGCCGCTCTTAAAGACTGATAAATGGAGGTCGAGCCTTAAAAACCACCATCGCTTTCGACTTTCTAAACCATTTGCACGGGATCCTTTTCATTTACAATTTTTTTAAAAAAAGAAGCAAAAAAAAAGCAGAATCCCGGGGAAAGAATCCAGTTTGCAGAACCGTCTGGAGGGTTGATCCGGAAAGCCTCTTGATCAGACAGTCCTGGGGGAATCCTTTGATTCCTGAAGGACTGTCTTTCTCAACCCCCACAGCAGCCTCCTCTCTTCCGGGCAAGACCTGAGTTCGAGTCCATGAGTGGCAGTGAATGTTATCCTCAGAATCATAGCTTATCGCTTAGTCTTTAGACCAACCAACCTTCCTCCCTCCCTCCCTCCCTCCCTCTTCCTTCCTCCTTCCCTCCCTCTCTCCCCCTCTCCCTCCCTTCCTCCATTCCTCCCTCCTTTTCTTCCTTCTTCCATTCCTCCATCCCTCCCTTCCTTCCTTCTTTCCTCCCTCTCTCCCTCCTTCCTTCCTTCCTCTCCCTTCCTCCCTCCCTCCCTCCCTCCCTCCCTTCCTCCTTCCTTCCTTCCTCTCCCTCCCTCCCTCCCTCCCTCTTCCTCCCTCCCTCCCTCCCTCCCTCCCTCCCTCCTTCCTTCCTCTCCCTCCCTCCTTCCTCCCTCCCTCCCTCTATCCCTCCCTCTATCCCTTCCTTCCTTCCTGCCTTCCTCCCTCCCTCCCTCCCTCCCTTGCCATCATTGTCTAGACCGACTCTCAGATCTTAGATTTTTTCTCTCTTTCCGAGAAAGACAGCTCAGAGTTTAGAGGGAGACATGGAGAGGATTATAAGCCTCTTTCTTCCTTTCTTTTACAGAACGTGTGTCAGATTCTATTTATGACTTAAAGAGTACTAGCAGGGGAAAAAAGTGCCCCCCCACACACATCTAGCTTAGAAAGCCAAGTAGCTGTTATACCTTTTAAGCACAAATGCCTGGTTGAAAGGTTCCGGGGACTTGATTGTAAAAATGCTGGGTTGATGGGTGGAAAACGGCTGAAGAGGCGCACTCAATTGCCGGGGAGAGCAACCAAGGCCCAGCGTGCTTCTGGCCAGCCAGGAGAAGCAGCTTATTTTACCCCTACAGCCTGGCAGGAAGCTCTTTCCTCATTTGGCCCGGTGTGTCTGTGTGTGAATCCAGGATGGCCAAGGAGGAGGTCCGGCTGCGAATTCTGCCCTGGCCCGCCCCTCTCCTCTCCTCTCCGCTCTTCTGGAGATGCATGGAGAGCCGCCCTTGGGTTCTGCAGCTGCTGCCGACGGCTCTTCTTGCAGTTAGTGCCCAGGAGGTGGAAGACAAATGGGCTCGGAAGGAGAAGGGGCAGCCCTGGCACTGGGCCGTGGGCGGGGGGGGGGGTCTCTGCTGTGTTGGTTATTAAGCCACGTTAGAGGGAGACAAATAGCCCCGGCATCTAATTCACCTTTCACATGGGCTTCCGGGTCAGCGTCTGGACAGGTGTCCCTTCCCTGCTATCATCTTGCATCTTGGGGTTTCCTTCTGATGCTGAGGAATTCTGGGAAATGTAGTCCTTTTCCCCCCACCACCACCCCAAGGTGCCTTAGGGGAAAATGGGGATTCAGGCTGTTTTACAGGGTCTTGTGCTCATCTTCCAACTCGGCAGGGCCGTCGTCGCCCGTTATTTGTTATTTACAGACTGATTTCTCTCTCTCTCTCTCTCTCTCTTTTTTTAGCTTTTCGTGAGGGGAAAAGCACCCGCAGGCCGGGCCAGGCTGGGAGTTGGGTGCTGTTAAGGTTTTCTCCTACGCCTGTCCTTCTTCCCTTCTCTCTTCTCATCCATCCACCCTTCTCGGGAAGGTTGCACACCTGATGTCAGAACTGGGAATGGTTCTTCCCCCCCCCCCCCAGATCAAAATACCCATCGGCTTTGCAACTGGAGGCTTACTTAAAAGAAGGAAAGCAAAGCAAAAAAGAAAAGAAAAGAAAAGAAAAGAAAAAGAAAAGCTGGCATGGAGGGAAAGTGTAGAAGGAAATAATTGGAACCGGGGAAAATCGTGTAACGTGATGCAGGAAGCCAAGAACTGTAGCTTTGGTGAAACGGAGGGTGTGTGGGGGGGAAAGAAACGCCTCTGTTCCAGAGGAGAATTAACCGCCGTTAATTTTGTTGGATAGAAATATGTTCCATTTACTGTACAATCAGGAGCTAGGCTTGAATGAGCCCAAATTGATGAAATCTAAATTATACTGACAGTCCATTAAGCGGCAGCGGTGGCAGCAGCCCCACCGCCGCCAGCCCCCTTGAAAGAAAATGGATTCTCCAGAAGAGCGGTTTATAATAATAATAATGATAATGATAATAATAATAATAATAATAATAATAATAATAATAATAATAATAATAATAATAATAATAACAACAACAACCGTTTGGGGAAAGCGAGAGCCCGCTGCCTGGCCTGGCTTAGGGTCTTTCAAGGCAAGTGGGGAGGGGCCCTTTGGGGCTTGGGGGGAGCGTGGGGGGGTACCCCAGGCAGCGATTCCTTGACAAGGAGCCTGCAGCAGCCGCCGCTTGGCTAGAAACCTGCTTGGCAGGAAGCAGCGCAGGAAAAGATCAGACCGGTGATTTGTTGGCTGTCAAGCGATGGAGGAGGCGGGGAGGGAGGGGGGAAATTGCCCCCCCCCTCACCTGTCATCCTGCAGGCACTCCTCTCCCATTAGCCCTGCCCTCCCTCAAGAGGGGTGGTACGGATTTCCCAGCCAGCCAGCCAGCCTGCCCTTCCCCTTGCCCCTTCCGCGAGAACAGCCCAGCGTCCCTCCTCCTCCTCCTCCTCCTCCTCCTCCTCCTCCTCCTCCTCCTCCTGCTGAAAACGGCTAGGGCTTGCCAAGGTCTTTTAAGGGGTAGAGCTGCCATCTTTGTCATCCAGGAGGGGAGGGAGGGAGGGAAGGAAGGAAGGAAGGAAGGAAGGAGGGAGGGAGGGAGGGAGGGAGGGAGGAAAAGAAAGAAAAAGAGAAAGAAAGAACGAGAGAGAGAGAAAGAAAGAAAGGAGAAACGTGTTTTCTCTCTCTTTCTCTCCTTAACATGTAACTGATTAGATTTGGGGATTCAGTGTTGATGGGAGGGTGAAAGATTCGAACTATGGTCCCAGGTCAGAGGTGACGTTAGGTTCTCCTTTGAAATCCAGCCCGTTCGCTGCCTCTCTGGCCTCTTGGTTTTTCTAGCCCCGTGTCCCACCACCCTCCTGCCTCGCCTTTGTAACCTGCTCCCTCCCTGCCTCTGGCTGGCATCTTCAGCCTGGCAAAGGTTGGGCAGGGCCGAGGGCGGGCACCGCGTAGGGCAGACGCGTGAGGGGGTTGAGACCTTTTTGCCGATAAATTAAAATACATATTGACAGAATGTGGCACTTAAGAAGAGCCTGTTCCTAACATGCCAAGACGAGATGCTTTCATTATTTTTGCTATTAACGGCAGCTCCAGATAAAGTTAATTGCCTCGAGCCCTTCCAAGGGTCTTGATAAATGGAATTTTGCTGGCCTCACCACGGTGCACGGTGGTCAAAAGGTGCACTTAAACCTCCCCCTCTCCTCTCTCTTTCTCTCTTTCTTCTCTTTCTTCTTTCCTTTCTCCTCTCCTCTCTCTCCTCTTCTCTCTCTTCTCTCTCTTCTCTCCTTTCTCTGTCCTCTCCTCTCTTTCTTCTCTCTCTCTTCTCTTTCTTCTCTCTCTTCTCTCTCTCTTTCTTCTCTTTCTTCTCTCCTTTCTCCTCTCCTTTCTCCTCTCCTCTTCTCTCTCTCTCCTCTCTCTTTCTTCTCTCTCTTCTCTCCTTTCTCTCTCCTCTCTCTCCTCTCTTTCTTCTCTCTCTCTCTCTCTCTTTCTTCTCTTTCTCTCTCTCTCTCCTATCTTCGTGAAAGGACTTTTTGTCGTTTGCCTGATAATAAAAAAAGGCATTTGCGGAGATCCGTGATTATTTTCCAGGACATTCTAAAATAGGCTATGTCTGCTCTTGGGAGTTGCGCCCACCCCCCCAAAAAATTAAAAAACGGCCCAAATGGGAGACATGGGCCAAAGTGCAAATGCCATGCAAAGCCCCTCCTTATTTGGTTGCATTGTTAGCCTGCAAGCCAGGAGAAGGGAGGGAGAAGACCCTGGCAAAGTTGTGAAGACGGTAACACAACTGAGGAAGTTTTTTTTTTTTTAGCTCAACTCAGAAACCCGAAGGTGTGACTTGCCAGCAGGGGGGTTATACACAGCGCCCAGGGATGGTTTTCAAGGCAGGCTTGTGTGTGTGTGTGTGTGTGTGTGTGTGTGTGTGTGTGTGTGTGTGTGTCTCCCCTGGAAGAAAAGGCCCCCCACGGAGAGCTCACCACATGATCCCTTTGGAAGAGGCAAGCTTACATGGTTAACAGCGGCCTGCATCCTGCCAGGCACATAATTGGATTGCATCAACTCTGGAGCTTCCCGGGCTTTGAAAGATTGCGCCCCCCCCACCCGCTTTCTTTCCCAAAGGAAAAAAAAAAATGACCTCCCCACTTCCTGATGGAGATCAGAAATGGATAAGACTCCAGTGCCGGAGTTCAGCGGAGGACATCGAAAGCAGATTGCAAGTTTTTGGCTGGGTTCATCTCGGCTGAAGTTGCCTGGAAAAGGTCAGATAGGGCAACTCTCTAATCCGTGGCATCCGTGGTGCTCTCCGAGCTTGGTGGTTTTCTTGCAGACGTTTCATGACCCAACTAGGTAACAACATCAGTGCAGGCTGACGAAATGAAGAGCAGCAACTTAGATACAGATCTCTCTTTTTTTTTAAAAGAGATCTCTTTTTTTTCCCCCAAGAGGTCTACAACCGGATTCCCTGGATCGGACCCATTCTCGGTCTCCCCGCAAAAGCCACCCGCCTAGCAAAAAGAAGGACTTGGGGTGACATGATATCCAATATCTCAGGGGCTGCCCCAAAGGAGATGAGGGGGGAGCAACCTATTCTCCAAAGCATCAGAAGGCAAAACGAGAACCAAGGGACGGAAACGCATCAAGGAGAGAAGCAACCTGGAACTAAGGAGAAACTTTGAGAAGAATTAACTGGTGGAACTGCTTGCCTCCAGGAGTTGTGGGTGCCCCATCACGGGAGGCTTTTAAGAAGAGACGGGACAACGACTTGTCTGAAATGGTACAGGTTTCCTGCCTGAGCAGGGGGTTGGACTAGAAGACCTCCAAGGTCCCTTCCATCTCTTGTTATTCTTTTATTCTGAAAACTGCAATAGCAAAAGGGACTAAAGATGCTTTAGTGCATTGATGCATCTGGATAGAATGGTTTCCCGGTGGCTTTATTTCTTTTCTTTTTAAAAAAGAAAGTGTTTAGGATATGACTTAAGGCACCTTTTGGACCCAGCTCTGAGCCCAAAGCATAGAGTAAACGTTATCGTTGCTTGGCAGGCATTGTTTGCAGAGATTTGTTCTCCCGATTTCCCCCGATTCTCAGGGGGCCCTTCTTGATTCTCTGCTTCCCCTCCCAAGCCTCTTAAGAGTTCACAGATGTTAGGTGATCCAACAGCTGGTAGAGCTTTTCCTGGATCTGAGGAAACGAGAGTCGTAAAAGCTCCGGGATTGCCTTCGGATTGGCTCGCTCTCCCAAATGCAGAGAGCAGAGCTGCTTTGGTTCACCTGGATCTGTGAATTGCAAATAATGCCTCCAGGTGCTAGCCGGTGAATTCATCTTTAACATTTTTCATCTCCATGGGTTGTTGAAACCTCCGTTTAAACCAAATTAAAAAAAAATAAAAGCAGCAACCACAAATAGCTTTGCTGAAAAGCCGCGGTTTGCTAGCGCTCATCTTTAAACTTATCTTCTCCCGCCACCCTCATTCACCCAAGCAGATTGAGTCATCGATTTTGGGGTTAGCGCTACCGGGGTACCTCAGGGGAGCCAGAGCGGATTTCTCAAGCTCCTGGATCTTCCAGGAATTTGTTTCTGGGGGACGAAAAGCCCACCGGGCGGATGGCGTGCCCAGAGAAGAAAGCGCAGCTCAACGTTTGCAGGCTTGCCTTGGAAAAACAGGGCAAGAGGAGCGGTGGGTTTGCTGTGGCTGAAGTTCAAGTCCAACTTTGAACAATTCCTCGGGGAAAGACCACATTGCTCTTGGGAAATTGGCAGTGGTGATTTTACCTAGTTGGGTAATAAAAATGTGTGCAGAAAAACCGCCAGGCTCAGAGAGCACCAATGACCCCCTCGTAGTTCTCCTCCTCCTCCTCCTCCTCCTCCTGATGCTGTTACCTAGTTTTTTTTACTGAAATGTCTGCAAGAAAGCCACCAAGCTCAGAGAGCACCAAGGACCTCACCGTAGTCCTCCTCCCCCCCCCCACTCCTTTCTAGCAGTGATGCTGTTACTTAGTTGGGTCTTGAAACGTCTGCAAGAAAACCACCCAGCTCAGAGAGCATCAAGGACCCCACAGTTCAACCCTAAGTTACAAATATTCTCTTTTATCATTGCTCTTCAATTTCCTTCCTTTCTTCGGAGTGTGTGTGTGTCTGTCTGTCCAGACCATTGTTTGTTGCCACCCTCTGCCGTTCTGTGTTGCGCTGAGGACTCTCCTTCATCACTTTACCCAAGGCTGAGAAATTCTACCTTTTTTGTCCCCCTTCAAGATTGCGTGTATATCGAGAGCCGTCGGCCGAACACCCCCTATTTCATCTGCAGCATTCAAGACTTCAAACTGGTAAGCGGCAACATTTCTCCCTTGTTTTGCCTTTCTCTCTTCTTGAGTGTCACATTTCCCTGGGCCGAGACACACACCCCCCCTCGGCCGCTGCGAATGCCAGCCTGTGATCGGTGTTAGTGGTACAGTTTGGGACACGGTGAGGTCAATGGCCGGTTTGCTTGATGGATTACAGGGGCCAGCGCGCAGCGCGCCGCCTCTCGGAGTATTAATGTGAATTATCTGGCTAATTAGCCGTGGCTAATCATATCCTGCATGAATTTCCCTCCAGGTGACTTGCCAGGTTGCCATGCATGGACAAATGCATATTCTCTGAGCTGGTTTTGCCAGTTATCTATCTTACCTATCTATCTATTATCTCCATTCATCTCTATCCATCTCTATCTTATATATCTCTATCCATCTCCTTCTCTATCTTTATCTATCTATCCATCTCTATCCTATCTGTCTGTCTGTCTGTCTGTCTATCTATCTATCTATCTATCTATCTATCTATCTATCTATCTATCTATCTCTATTTATCTATATCTATCTATATCTCTATCCATCTCTTATCCTATCTATCTATCTATCTATCTATCTATCTATCTATCTATCTATCTATCTATCTCTATCCATCTCTGTCTATCTAAAGAAATAAATAGAAATAATATTTAGGGGATCCCCTCTTCCTGCAGAAAGTGAACCCAGGTTTTAGAGCCTTTTCAGTCTGGAATTAGGAAAGTGCTTTTATTGAGCTGGCTCATAAAATGCCCGACCCGGGTTACATATCATGCACTTATTAGAAGTTTTTTTCTCTCCCCCCCCCCTGCTTCGGGGTGCTCTGTGTCATCCCCGCTGCTCTTCTCCTTTTTTCCTCCCCTCTGAGTTGTGGGTAGGCAGCCTAAGCCCTTGTGCGGTCTGTAGTGATGCCCAAAGAGTCTTTTGCGAAAAAAGGAGATACATCCTGTGGATTGTGGTTTGCGTCAGAAACGGTGGGTGCTCCATCACTGGAGGTTTTGGGGTCTTCTGCTTGAGCGGGGTGGGTGGGGTTGGACTAGAAGGCCTACGAGGTCCCTTCCAACTCTTGTTCCTCTGTAATTCTGCTTCTCAGGTCAAAAACAAACTTGCTTTGTAAACAAAAATATAACAAAAGTCACTTCTCTGTAACCACCATCTGTTTGTTCCCAAGCCTTCCTGCTCCCCCCCTCTCTCTCTCCCCTCCCCTCCC